>NW_022264231.1:0-32607 GCF_002021735.2 Oncorhynchus kisutch | reverse complement strand
AAATGTACTTCCAGAGTACAAACCAAACATGATTTAAACCTTGTTTATGGAAAAGTGTTTATTTCTGTATTTCAATGCTGCCACTTGCTGAAAATTGTCCATAAGTGTTCCTATCATCTAGTTTGAACAGTTCTGTAAACAATTGTAGTTCCAGAGTACAACCAAACATGATTTTAAACCTTGTTTATGGAAAAGTGTTTATTTCTGTATTTCAATGCTGCAACTTGCTGAAAATTGTCCATAAGTGTTCCTATCATCTAGTTTGAACAGTTCTGTAAACAATGTACTTCCAGAGTACAACCAAACATGATTTTAAACCTTGTTTATGGAAAAGTGTTTATTTCTGTATTTCAATGCTGCAACTTGCTGAAAATTGTCCATAAGTGTTCCTATCATCTAGTTTGAACAGTTCTGTAAACAATGTACTTCCAGAGTACAACCAAACATGATTTAAACCTTGTTTATGGAAAAGTGTTTATTTCTGTATTTCAATGCTGCAACTTGCTGAAAATTGTCCATAAGTGGACCTATCATCTAGTTTGAACAGTTCTGTAAACAATGTACTTCCAGAGTACAACCAAACATGATTTAAAACCTTGTTTATGGAAAAGTGTTTATTTCTGTATTTCAATTCTGCAACTTGCTGAAAATTTGTCCATAAGTGGACTATCATCTAGTTTGAACAGTTCCTGTAAACAATGTACTTCCAGAGTACAACCAAACATGATTTTAAAGCCTTGTTATATGGAAAAGTTGTTGTATTTCTGTATTCAATCAATGCTAGCAACTTGCTGAAAATTGTCCATACGTGTTCCTATCAGTATTTTTTGAACAGCTTACTGTAAACATGTACTTCCAGAGTACAACCAAACATAGTTTAAAAAAACCTTGTTTTATTGGAAAAGGTGTTTATTTCCTGTATTTCAATGCTGCAACTTGCTGGAAAAAGTTGTCCATAATTGTTCACTATCCTCTAGTTTGAACAGTATGTTTAAAAAACATTGTATCCGGGTGCATCAAAATGATTTAGAACCTTGTTTATTGGAAATTGTTTATGTCTGTATTTCATGCTGCACTTGCTTGAAATGTCCATAAGTGTTTCCTATAATTCTAGTTTGAACAGTTCTGTAAACAATGTACTTTCAGAGTACAACCAAACATGATTTTAAACCTTGTTTATGGAAAAGTGTTATTTCTGTATTTCAATGCTGCAACTTGCTGAAAATTGTCCATAAGTGTTCCTATCATCTAGTTTGAACAGTTATGTAAACATGTACTCCAGAGTGCAACAAACATGATTTAGACCTTGTTTTATGGAAAAGTGTTTATTTCTGTATTTCAATGCTGCAACTTGCTGAAAATTGTCCATAAGTTGTTCCTATTCATCCTAGTTTGACACAGTTCTGTAAACAATGTATTCAGAGTCTCACAAACATGATTTAAACTTGTTTATGGAAAGTGTTTATTTCTGTATTTCAATGCTGCAACTTGCTGAAAAATCTGTCCATAAGTGTTTCCTATCATCTAGTTTGAACAGTTCTGTAAACAATGTACTTCCAGAGTAAACCAAACATGATTTAAACCTTGTTTATGGAAAAGTGTTTATTTCTGTATTTCAATGCTGCAACTTGCTGAAAATTGTCCATAAGTGGACCTATCATCTAGTTTTGAACAGTTCTGTAAACAATGTAGTTCCAGAGTACAACCAAACATGATTTTAAACCTTGTTTATGGAAAAGTGTTTATTTCTGTATTCAATGCTGCAACTTGCTGAAAATTGTCCATAAGTGGACCTATCACCTAGTCTGAACAGTTCTGTAAAACAATGTACTTCCAGAGTACAACCAAACATGATTTTAAACCTTGTTTATGGAAAAGTGGTTTATTTCTGTATTTCAAATGCTGCAACTTGCTGAAAAAATTGTCCATAAGTGTCCTATCATCTAGTTTGAAACAGTTCTGTAAACAATGTAGTTCCAGAGTACAACCAACATGATTTTAAACCTTGTTATTGGAAAAGTGTTTATTTCTGTATTTCAATGCTGCAACTTGCTGAAAAATTGTCCATAAGTGGACCTATCATCTAGTTTGAACAGTTCTGTAAACAATGTACTTCCAAGAGTACAACCAAACATGATTTAAACCTTGTTTATGGAAAAGTGTTTATTTCTGTATTTCAATGCTGCAACTTGCTGAAAATTGTCCATAAGTGTTCCTATCATCTAGTTTGAACAGTCTGTAAACAATGTAGTTCCAGAGTACAACCAAACATGATTTAAACCTTGGTTTATGGAAAAGTGTTTATTTCTGTATTTCAATGCTGCAACTTGCCTGAAAATTGTCCATAAGTGTTCCTATCATCTAGTTTGAACAGTTCTGTAAACAATGTACTCCAGGAGTACAACCAACATGATTTAGACCTTGTTTATGGAAAAGTGTTTATTTCTGTATTTCAATGCTGCAACTTTGCTGAAATTGTCCATAAGTGTTCCTATCATCTAGTTTGAACAGTTCTGTAAACAATGTACTTCCAGAGTACAACCAAACATGATTTTAAACCTTGTTTATGGAAAAGTGTTTATTTCTGTATTTTCAATGCTGCAACTTGCTGAAAATTGTCCATAAGTGTTCCTATCATCTAGTTTGAACAGTTCTGTAAACAATGTACTTCCAGAGTACAAACCAAACATGATTTTAAACCTTGTTTATGGAAAAGTGTTTATTTCTGTATTTCAATGCTGCAACTTGCTGAAAAATTGTCCATAAGTGTTCCTATCATCTAGTTTGAACAGTTCTGTAAACAATGTTAGTTCCAGAGTACAACCAAACATGATTTTAAACCTTGTTTATGGAAAGTGTTTATTTCTGTATTTCAATGCTGCAACTTGCTGAAAATTGTCCATAAGTGTTCCTATCATCTAGGTTTGAACAGTTCTGTAAACAATGTACTTCCAGAGTACAACCCAACATGATTTTAAACCTTGTTTATGGAAAAGTGTTTATTTCTGTATTTCAATGCTGCAACTTGCTGAAAATTGTCCATAAGTGGAACCCTATCATCTAGTTTGAACAGTTCTGTAAAACAATGTATTCCAGAGTACAACAAACATGATTTAAACCTTGTTTATGGAAAAAGTGTTTATTTCTGTATTTCAATGCTGCAACTTGCTGAAAATTGTCCATAAGTGTTCCTATCATCTAGTTTGAACAGTTCTGTAAACAATGTACTTCCAGAGTACAACCAAACATGATTTTAAACCTTGTTTATGGAAAAGTGTTTATTTCTGTATTTCAATGCTGGCAACTTGCTGAAAATTGTCCATAAGTGTTACCTATCATCTAGTTTGAACAGTTCTGTAAACAATGTACTTCCAGAGTACAACCAAACATGATTTTAAACCTTGTTTATGGAAAAGTGTTTATTTCTGTATTTCAATGCTGCAACTTGCTGAAAATTGTCCATAAGTGTTCCTATCATCTAGTTTGAACAGTTCTGTAAACAATGTACTTCCAGAGTACAACCAACATGATTTAACCTTGTTTATGGAAAAGTGTTTATTTCTGTATTTCAATGCTGCAACTTGCTGAAAATTGTCCATAAGTGGTACCTATCATCTAGTTTGAACAGTTCTGTAAACAATGTACTTCCAGAGTACAACCAAACATGATTTTAAACCTTGTTTATGGAAAAGTGTTTATTTCTGTATTTCAATGCTGCAACTTGCTGAAAATTGTCCATAAGTGTTCCTATCATCTAGTTTGAACAGTTCTGTAAACAATGTACTTCCAGAGTACAACCAAACATGATTTTAAACCTTGTTTATGGAAAAGTGTTTATTTCTGTATTTCAATGCTGCAACTTGCTGAAAATTGTCCATAAGTGGACCTATCATCTAGTTTGAACAGTTCTGTAAACAATGTACTTCCAGAGTACAACCAACATGATTTTAAACCTTGTTTATGGAAAAGTGTTTATTTCTGTATTTCAATGCTGCAACTTGCTGAAAATTGTCCATAAGTGTTCCTATCATCTAGTTTGAACAGTTATGTTTAAAACATTGTATCCGGAGTGCATCAAACATGATTTAGACCTTGTTTATGGAAAAGTGTTTATTTCTGTATTTCAATGCTGCAACTTGCTGAAAGTTGTCCATAAGTGGACCTATCATCTAGTTTGAACAGTTCTGTAAACAATGTACTTCCAGAGTACAACCAAACATGATTTTAAACCTTGTTTATGGAAAAGTGTTTATTTCTGTATTTCAATGCTGCAACTTGCTGAAAATTGTCCATAAGTGTTCCCTATCATCTAGTTTGAACAGTTCTGTAAACAATGTACTTCCAGAGTACAACCAAACATGATTTTAAACCTTGTTTATGGAAAAGTGTTTATTTCTGTATTTCAATGCTGCAACTTGCTGAAAATTGTCCATAAGTGTTCCTATCATCTAGTTTGAACAGTTCTGTAAACAATTGTAGTTCCAGAGTACAACCAAACATGATTTTAAACCTTGTTTATGGAAAAGTGTTTATTTCTGTATTTCAATGCTGCAACTTGCTGAAAATTGTCCATAAGTGTTCCTATCATCTAGTTTGAACAGTTCTGTAAACAATGTACTTCCAGAGTACAACCAAACATGATTTAAACCTTGTTTATGGAAAAGTGTTTATTTCTGTATTTCAATGCTGCAACTTGCTGAAATTGTCCATAAGTGGATCCTATCATCTAGTTTGAACAGTTCTGTAAACAATGTACTTCCAGAGTACAACCAAACATGATTTTAAACCTTGTTTATGGAAAAGTGTTTATTTCTGTATTTCAATGCTGCAACTTGCTGAAAATTGTCCATAAGTGGACCTATCATCTAGTTTGAACAGTTCTGTAAACAATGTACTTCCAGAGTACAACCAAACATGATTTTAAACCTTGTTTATGGAAAAGTGTTTATTTCTGTATTTCAATGCTGCAACTTGCTGAAAATTGTCCATAAGTGGACCTATCATCTAGTTTGAACAGTTCTGTAAACAATGTAGCTTCCAGAGTACAACCAAACATGATTTTAAACCTTGTTTATGGAAAAGTGTTTATTTCTGTATTTCAATGCTGCAACTTGCTGAAAATTGTCCATAAGTGGACCTATCATCTAGTTTGAACAGTTCTGTAAACAATGTACTTCCAGAGTACAACCAAACATGATTTTAAACCTTGTTTATGGAAAAGTGTTTATTTCTGTATTTCAATGCTGCAACTTGCTGAAAATTGGTCCATAAGTGGACCTATCATCTAGTTTGAACAGTTCTGTAAACAATTGTACTTCCAGAGTACAACCAAACATGATTGTAAACCTTGTTTATGGAAAAGTGTTTATTTCTGTATTTCAATGCTGCAACTTGCTGAAAATTGTCCATAAGTGGACCTATCATCTAGTTTGAACAGTTCTGTAAACAATGTACTTCCAGAGTACAACCAAACATGATTTTAAACCTTGTTTATGGAAAAGTGTTTATTTCTGTATTTCAATGCTGCAACTTGCTGAAAATTGTCCATAAGTGTTCCTATCATCTAGTTTGAACAGTTATGTTTAAAACATTGTATCCGGAGTGCATCAAACATGATTTAGACCTTGTTTATGGAAAAGTGTTTATTTCTGTATTTCAATGCTGCAACTTGCTGAAAATTGTCCATAAGTGTCCTATCATCTAGTTTGAACAGTTCTGTAAACAATGTACTTTCCAGAGTACAACCAAACATGATTTTAACCTTGTTTATGGAAAAGTGTTTATTTCTGTATTTCAATGCTGCAACTTGCTGAAAAATTGTCCATAAGTGTTCCTATCATCTAGTTTGAACAGTTCTGTAAACAATGTACTTCCAGAGTACAACCAAACATGATTTTAAACCTTGTTTATGGAAAGTGTTTATTTCTGTATTTCAATGCTGCAACTTGCTGAAAATTGTCCATAAGTGTTCCTATCATCTAGTTTGAACAGTTATGTTAAAACAATGTATCCGGAGTGCAACCAAACATGATTTAGAACCTTGTTTATGGAAAAGTGTTTATTTCTGTATTTCAATGCTGCAACTTGCTGAAAATTGTCCATAAGTGTACCTATCATCTAGTTTGAACAGTTCTGTAAACAATGTACTTCCAGAGTACAACCAAACATGATTTTAAACCTTGTTTATGGAAAAGTGTTTATTTCTGTATTTCAATGCTGCAAACTTGCTGAAAATTGTCCATAAGTGTTTCCTATCATCTAGTTTGAACAGTTCTGTAAACAATGTACTTCCAGAGTACAACCAAACATGATTTTAAACCTTGTTTATGGAAAAGTGTTTATTTCTGTATTTCAATGCTGCAACTTGCTGAAAATTGTCCATAAGTGTTCCTATCATCTAGTTTGAACAGTTCTGTAAAACAATGTACTTCCAGAGTACACCAAACATGATTTAAACCTTGTTTATGGAAAAGTGTTTATTTCTGTATTTCAATGCTGCAACTTGCTGAAAATTGTCCATAAGTGTTCCTATCATCTAGTTTGAACAGTTCTGTAAACAATGTACTCCAGAGTACAACCAAACATGATTTAAACCTTGTTTATGGAAAAGTGTTTATTTCTGTATTTCAATGCTGCAACTTGCTGAAAATTGTCCATAAGTGTTCCTATCATCTAGTTTGAACAGTTCTGTAACAATGTACTTCCAGAGTACAACCAAACATGATTTAAACCTTGTTTATGGAAAAGTGTTTATTTCTGTATTTCAATGCTGCAACTTGCTGAAAATTGTCCATAAGTGTTCCTATCATCTAGTTTGAACAGTTCTGTAAACAATGTACTTCCAGAGTACAACCAAACATGATTTTAAACCTTGTTTATGGAAAGTGTTTATTTCTGTATTTCAATGCTGCAACTTGCTGAAAATTGTCCATAAGTGTTCCTATCATCTAGTTTGAACAGTTCTGTAAACAATGTACTTCCAGAGTACAACCAAACATGATTTTAAACCTTGTTTATGGAAAAGTGTTTATTTCTGTATTTCAATGCTGCAACTTGCTGAAAATTGTCCATAAGTGTTCCTATCATCTAGTTTGAACAGTTCTGTAAACAATGTACTTCCAGAGTACAACCAAACATGATTTTAAACCTTGTTTATGGAAAAGTGTTTATTTCTGTATTTCAATGCTGCAACTTGCTGAAAATTGTCCATAAGTGTCCTATCATCTAGTTTGAACAGTTCTGTAAACAATGTACTTCCAGAGTACAACCAAACATGATTTTAAACCTTGTTTATGGAAAAGTGTTTATTTCTGTATTTCAATGCTGCAACTTGCTGAAAATTGTCCATAAGTGTTCCTATCATCTAGTTTGAACAGTTATGTTTAAACATTGTATCCGGAGTGCATCAAACATGATTTAGACCTTGTTTATGGAAAAGTGTTTATTTCTGTATTTCAATGCTGCAACTTGCTGAAAATTGTCCATAAGTGGTCCTATCATCTAGTTTGAACAGTTCTGTAAACAATGTACTTCCAGAGTACAACCAAACATGATTTTAAACCTTGTTTATGGAAAAGTGTTTATTTCTGTATTTCAATGCTGCAACTTGCTGAAAAATTGTCCATAAGTGGACCTATCATCTAGTTTGAACAGTTCTGTAAACAATGTACTTCCAGAGTACAACCAAACATGATTTTAAACCTTGTTTATGGAAAAGTGTTTATTTCTGTATTTCAATGCTGCAACTTGCTGAAAATTGTCCATAAGTGTTCCTATCATCTAGTTTGAACAGTTATGTTTAAAACATTGTATCCGGAGTGCATCAAAAATGATTTAGACCTTGTTTATGGAAAAGTGTTTATTTCTGTATTTCAATGCTGCAACTTGCTGAAAATTGTCCATAAGTGTTCCTATCATCTAGTTTGAACAGTTCTGTAAACAATGTACTTCCAGAGTACAACCAAACATGATTTTAAACCTTGTTTATGGAAAAGTGTTTATTTCTGTATTTCAATGCTGCAACTTGCTGAAAATTGTCCATAAGTGTTCCTATCATCTAGTTTGAACAGTTCTGTAAACAATGTACTTCAGAGTACAACCAAACATGATTTTAAACCTTGTTTATGGAAAAGTGTTTATTTCTGTATTTCAATGCTGCAACTTGCTGAAAATTGTCCATAAGTGTTCCTATCATCTAGTTTGAACAGTTATGTTTAAAACATTGTATCCGGAGTGCATCAAACATGATTTAGACCTTGTTTATGGAAAAGTGTTTATTTCTGTATTTCAATGCTGCAACTTGCTGAAAGTTGTCCATAAGTGGACCTATCATCTAGTTTGAACAGTTCTGTAAACAATGTACTTCCAGAGTACAACCAAACATGATTTTAAACCTTGTTTATGGAAAAGTGTTTATTTCTGTATTTCAATGCTGCAACTTGCTGAAAATTGTCCATAAGTGGACCTATCATCTAGTTTGAACAGTTCTGTAAACAATGTACTTCCAGAGTACAACCAAACATGATTTAAACCTTGTTTATGGAAAAGTGTTTATTTCTGTATTTCAATGCTGCAACTTGCTGAAAATTGTCCATAAGTGGACCTATCATCTAGTTTGAACAGTTCTGTAAACAATGTACTTCCAGAGTACAACCAAACATGATTTTAAACCTTGTTTATGGAAAAGTGTTTATTTCTGTATTTCAATGCTGCAACTTGCTGAAAATTGTCCATAAGTGTTCCTATCATCTAGTTTGAACAGTTCTGTAAACAATGTACTTCCAGAGTACAACCAAACATGATTTTAAACCTTGTTTATGGAAAAGTGTTTATTTCTGTATTTCAATGCTGCAACTTGCTGAAAATTGTCCATAAGTGATCCTATCATCTAGTTTGAACAGTTCTGTAAACAATGTACTTCCAGAGTACAACCAAACATGATTTTAGACCTTGTTTATGGAAAAGTGTTTATTTCTGTATTTCAATGCTGCAACTTGCTGAAAATTGTCCATAAGTGTTCCTATCATCTAGTTTGAACAGTTCTGTAAACAATGTACTTCCAGAGTACAACCAAACATGATTTAAACCTTGTTTATGGAAAAGTGTTTATTTCTGTATTTCAATGCTGCAACTTGCTGAAAATTGTCCATAAGTGGACCTATCATCTAGTTTGAACAGTTCTGTAAACAATGTACTTCCAGAGTACAACCAAACATGATTTTAAACCTTGTTTATGGAAAAGTGTTTATTTCTGTATTTCAATGCTGCAACTTGCTGAAAATTGTCCATAAGTGTCCTATCATCTAGTTTGAACAGTTCTGTAAACAATGTACTTCCAGAGTACAACCAAACATGATTTAGACCTTGTTTATGGAAAAGTGTTTATTTCTGTATTTCAATGCTGCAACTTGCTGAAAATTGTCCATAAGTGGACCTATCATCTAGTTTGAACAGTTCTGTAAACAATGTACTTCCAGAGTACAACCAAACATGATTTTAAACCTTGTTTATGGAAAAGTGTTTATTTCTGTATTTCAATGCTGCAACTTGCTGAAAATTGTCCATAAGTGGTTCCTATCATCTAGTTTGAACAGTTCTGTAAACAATGTACTTCCAGAGTACAACCAAACATGATTTAAACCTTGTTTATGGAAAAGTGTTTATTTCTGTATTTCAATGCTGCAACTTGCTGAAAATTGTCCATAAGTGGACCTATCATCTAGTTTGAACAGTTCTGTAAACAATGTACTTCCAGAGTACAACCAAACATGATTTTAAACCTTGTTTATGGAAAAGTGTTTATTTCTGTATTTCAATGCTGCAACTTGCTGAAAATTGTCCATAAGTGTTCCTATCATCTAGTTTGAACAGTTCTGTAAACAATGTAGTTCCAGAGTACAACCAAACATGATTTTAAACCTTGTTTATGGAAAAGTGTTTATTTCTGTATTTCAATGCTGCAACTTGCTGAAAATTGTCCATAAGTGTTCCTATCATCTAGTTTGAACAGTTCTGTAAACAATGTATTCCAGAGTACAACCAAACATGATTTTAAACCTTGTTTATGGAAAAGTGTTTATTTCTGTATTTCAATGCTGCAACTTGCTGAAAATTGTCCATAAGTGTTCCTATCATCTAGTTTGAACAGTTCTGTAAACAATGTACTTCCAGAGTACAACCAAACATGATTTAAACCTTGTTTATGGAAAAGTGTTTATTTCTGTATTTCAATGCTGCAACTTGCTGAAAATTGTCCATAAGTGTTCCTATCATCTAGTTTGAACAGTTCTGTAAACAATGTACTTCCAGAGTACAACCAAACATGATTTTAAACCTTGTTTATGGAAAAGTGTTTATTTCTGTATTTCAATGCTGCAACTTGCTGAAAATTGTCCATAAGTGTTCCTATCATCTAGTTTGAACAGTTCTGTAAACAATGTATTCCAGAGTACAACCAAACATGATTTTAAACCTTGTTTATGGAAAAGTGTTTATTTCTGTATTTCAATGCTGCAACTTGCTGAAAATTGTCCATAAGTGTACCTATCATCTAGTTTGAACAGTTATGTTTAAAACATGTATCCGGAGTGCATCAAACATGATTTAGACCTTGTTTATGGAAAAGTGTTTATTTCTGTATTTCAATGCTGCAACTTGCTGAAAATTGTCCATAAGTGGTACCTATCATCTAGTTTGAACAGTTCTGTAAACAATGTACTTCCAGAGTACAACCAAACATGATTTTAAACCTTGTTTATGGAAAAGTGTTTATTTCTGTATTTCAATGCTGCAACTTGCTGAAAATTGTCCATAAGTGTTCCTATCATCTAGTTTGAACAGTTCTGTAAACAATGTACTTCCAGAGTACAACCAAACATGATTTTAACCTTGTTTATGGAAAAGTGTTTATTTCTGTATTTCAATGCTGCAACTTGCTGAAAATTGTCCATAAGTGTTCCTATCATCTAGTTTGAACAGTTCTGTAAACAATGTACTTCCAGAGTACAACCAAACATGATTTTAAACCTTGTTTATGGAAAAGTGTTTATTTCTGTATTTCAATGCTGCAACTTGCTGAAAATTGTCCATAAGTGGACCTATCATCTAGTTTGAACAGTTCTGTAAACAATGTAGTTCCAGAGTACAACCAACATGATTTTAAACCTTGTTTATGGAAAAGTGTTTATTTCTGTATTTCAATGCTGCAACTTGCTGAAAATTGTCCATAAGTGTTCCTATCATCTAGTTTGAACAGTTCTGTTAAAACATTGTATCCGGAGTGCAATCAAACATGATTTAGACCTTGTTTATGGAAAAGTGTTTATTTCTGTATTTCAATGCTGCAACTTGCTGAAAATTGTCCATAAGTGTTCCTATCATCTAGTTTGAACAGTTCTGTAAACAATGTACTTCCAGAGTACAACCAAACATGATTTTAAACCTTGTTTATGGAAAAGTGTTTATTTCTGTATTTCAATGCTGCAACTTGCTGAAAATTGTCCATAAGTGTTCCTATCATCTAGTTTGAACAGTTCTGTAAACAATGTACTTCCAGAGTACAACCAAACATGATTTTAAACCTTGTTTATGGAAAAGTGTTTATTTCTGTATTTCAATGCTGCAACTTGCTGAAAATTGTCCATAAGTGGACCTATCATCTAGTTTGAACAGTTCTGTAAACAATGTACTTCCAGAGTACAACCAAACATGATTTTAAACCTTGTTTATGGAAAAGTGTTTATTTCTGTATTTCAATGCTGCAACTTGCTGAAAATTGTCCATAAGTGGACCTATCATCTAGTTTGAACAGTTCTGTAAACAATGTACTTCCAGAGTACAACCAAACATGATTTTAAACCTTGTTTATGGAAAAGTGTTTATTTCTGTATTTCAATGCTGCAACTTGCTGAAAATTGTCCATAAGTGGACCTATCATCTAGTTTGAACAGTTCTGTAAACAATGTACTTCCAGAGTACAACCAAACATGATTTTAAACCTTGTTTATGGAAAAGTGTTTATTTCTGTATTTCAATGCTGCAACTTGCTGAAAATTGTCCATAAGTGTCCTATCATCTAGTTTGAACAGTTCTGTAAACAATGTACTTCCAGAGTACAACCAAACATGATTTTAAACCTTGTTTATGGAAAAGTGTTTATTTCTGTATTTCAATGCTGCAACTTGCTGAAAATTGTCCATAAGTGTTCCTATCATCTAGTTTGAACAGTTCTGTAAACAATGTACTTCCAGAGTACAACCAAACATGATTTAAACCTTGTTTATGGAAAAGTGTTTATTTCTGTATTTCAATGCTGCAACTTGCTGAAAATTGTCCATAAGTGGTCCTATCATCTAGTTTGAACAGTTCTGTAAACAATGTACTTCCAGAGTACAACCAAACATGATTTTAAACCTTGTTTATGGAAAAGTGTTTATTTCTGTATTTCAATGCTGCAACTTGCTGAAAATTGTCCATAAGTGTCCTATCATCTAGTTTGAACAGTTCTGTAAACAATGTACTTCCAGAGTACAACCAAACATGATTTTAAACCTTGTTTATGGAAAAGTGTTTATTTCTGTATTTCAATGCTGCAACTTGCTGAAAATTGTCCATAAGTGTTCCTATCATCTAGTTTGAACAGTTCTGTAAACAATGTACTTCCAGAGTACAACCAAACATGATTTTAAACCTTGTTTATGGAAAAGTGTTTATTTCTGTATTTCAATGCTGCAACTTGCTGAAAATTGTCCATAAGTGTACCTATCATCTAGTTTGAACAGTTCTGTAAACAATGTACTTCCAGAGTACAACCAAACATGATTTTAAACCTTGTTTATGGAAAAGTGTTTATTTCTGTATTTCAATGCTGCAACTTGCTGAAAATTGTCCATAAGTGTTCCTATCATCTAGTTTGAACAGTTCTGTAAACAATGTACTTCCAGAGTACAACCAAACATGATTTTAAACCTTGTTTATGGAAAGTGTTTATTTCTGTATTTCAATGCTGCAACTTGCTGAAAATTGTCCATAAGTGTTCCTATCATCTAGTTTGAACAGTTCTGTAAACAATGTACTTCCAGAGTACAACCAAACATGATTTTAAACCTTGTTTATGGAAAAGTGTTTATTTCTGTATTTCAATGCTGCAACTTGCTGAAAATTGTCCATAAGTGTTCCTATCATCTAGTTTGAACAGTTCTGTTAAACATTGTACTCCGAGTGCAACCAAACATGATTTAGACCTTGTTTATGGAAAAGTGTTTATTTCTGTATTTCAATGCTGCAACTTGCTGAAAATTGTCCATAAGTGTTCCTATCATCTAGTTTGAACAGTTCTGTAAACAATGTACTTCCAGAGTACAACCAAACATGATTTAAACCTTGTTTATGGAAAAGTGTTTATTTCTGTATTTCAATGCTGCAACTTGCTGAAAATTGTCCATAAGTGTTCCTATCATCTAGTTTGAACAGTTCTGTAAACAATGTACTTCCAGAGTACAACCAAACATGATTTAACCTTGTTTATGGAAAAGTGTTTATTTCTGTATTTCAATGCTGCAACTTGCTGAAAATTGTCCATAAGTGTTCCTATCATCTAGTTTGAACAGTTCTGTAAACAATGTACTTCCAGAGTACAACCAAACATGATTTAAACCTTGTTTATGGAAAAGTGTTTATTTCTGTATTTCAATGCTGCAACTTGCTGAAAATTGTCCATAAGTGTTCCTATCATCTAGTTTGAACAGTTCTGTAAACAATGTACTTCCAGAGTACAACCAAACATGATTTAAACCTTGTTTATGGAAAAGTGTTTATTTCTGTATTTCAATGCTGCAACTTGCTGAAAATTGTCCATAAGTGTTCCTATCATCTAGTTTGAACAGTTCTGTAAACAATGTACTTCCAGAGTACAACCAAACATGATTTTAAACCTTGTTTATGGAAAAGTGTTTATTTCTGTATTTCAATGCTGCAACTTGCTGAAAATTGTCCATAAGTGTTCCTATCATCTAGTTTGAACAGTTCTGTAAACAATGTACTTCCAGAGTACAACCAAACATGATTTTAAACCTTGTTTATGGAAAAGTGTTTATTTCTGTATTTCAATGCTGCAACTTGCTGAAAATTGTCCATAAGTGTTCCTATCATCTAGTTTGAACAGTTCTGTAAAACAATGTACTTCCAGAGTACAACCAAACATGATTTAAACCTTGTTTATGGAAAAGTGTTTATTTCTGTATTTCAATGCTGCAACTTGCTGAAAATTGTCCATAAGTGTTCCTATCATCTAGTTTGAACAGTTCTGTAAACAATGTACTTCCAGAGTACAACCAAACATGATTTTAAACCTTGTTTATGGAAAAGTGTTTATTTCTGTATTTCAATGCTGCAACTTGCTGAAAATTGTCCATAAGTGTTCCTATCATCTAGTTTGAACAGTTCTGTAAACAATGTACTTCCAGAGTACAACCAAACATGATTTTAAACCTTGTTTATGGAAAAGTGTTTATTTCTGTATTTCAATGCTGCAACTTGCTGAAAATTGTCCATAAGTGTTCCTATCATCTAGTTTGAACAGTTCTGTAAACAATGTACTTCCAGAGTACAACCAAACATGATTTAAACCTTGTTTATGGAAAAGTGTTTATTTCTGTATTTCAATGCTGCAACTTGCTGAAAATTGTCCATAAGTGTTCCTATCATCTAGTTTGAACAGTTCTGTTAAACAATGTATTCCAGAGTACAACCAAACATGATTTAAACCTTGTTTATGGAAAAGTGTTTATTTCTGTATTTCAATGCTGCAACTTGCTGAAAATTGTCCATAAGTGTTCCTATCATCTAGTTTGAACAGTTCTGTAAACAATGTACTTCCAGAGTACAACCAAACATGATTTAAACCTTGTTTATGGAAAAGTGTTTATTTCTGTATTTCAATGCTGCAACTTGCTGAAAATTGTCCATAAGTGTTCCTATCATCTAGTTTGAACAGTTCTGTAAACAATGTACTTCCAGAGTACAACCAAACATGATTTTAAACCTTGTTTATGGAAAAGTGTTTATTTCTGTATTTCAATGCTGCAACTTGCTGAAAATTGTCCATAAGTGTTCCTATCATCTAGTTTGAACAGTTCTGTAAACAATGTACTTCCAGAGTACAACCAAACATGATTTAAACCTTGTTTATGGAAAAGTGTTTATTTCTGTATTTCAATGCTGCAACTTGCTGAAAATTGTCCATAAGTGTTCCTATCATCTAGTTTGAACAGTTCTGTAAACAATGTACTTCCAGAGTACAACCAAACATGATTTTAAACCTTGTTTATGGAAAAGTGTTTATTTCTGTATTTCAATGCTGCAACTTGCTGAAAATTGTCCATAAGTGTTCCTATCATCTAGTTTGAACAGTTATGTTAAACAATTGTATCCGGAGTGCATCAAACATGATTTAGACCTTGTTTATGGAAAAGTGTTTATTTCTGTATTTCAATGCTGCAACTTGCTGAAAATTGTCCATAAGTGTTCCTATCATCTAGTTTGAACAGTTCTGTAAACAATGTACTTCCAGAGTACAACCAAACATGATTTTAAACCTTGTTTATGGAAAAGTGTTTATTTCTGTATTTCAATGCTGCAACTTGCTGAAAATTTTCCATAAGTGTTCCTATCATCTAGTTTGAACAGTTCTGTAAACAATGTACTTCCAGAGTACAACCAAACATGATTTTAAACCTTGTTTATGGAAAAGTGTTTATTTCTGTATTTCAATGCTGCAACTTGCTGAAAAATTGTCCATAAGTGTTCCTATCATCTAGTTTGAACAGTTCTGTAAACAATGTACTACCCAGAGTGCAACCAAACATGATTTAGACCTTGTTTATGGAAAAGTGTTTATTTCTGTATTTCAATGCTGCAACTTGCTGAAAATTGTCCATAAGTGTTCCTATCATCTAGTTTGAACAGTTCTGTAAACAATGTAGTTCCAGAGTACAACCAAACATGATGATAGGAACACTTATGGACAATTTTCAGCAAGTTGCAGCATTGAAATACAGAAATAAACACTTTTCCATAAACAAGGTCTAAATCATGTTTGGTTGCACTCTGGGAGTACATTGTTTACAGAACTGTTCAAACTAGATGATAGGAACACTTATGGACAATTTTCAGCAAGTTGCAGCATTGAAATACAGAAATAAACACTTTTCCATAAACAAGGTTTAAATCATGTTTGGTTGTACTCTGGAAGTACATTGTTTACAGAACTGTTCAAACTAGATGATAGGAACACTTATGGACAATTTTCAGCAAGTTGCAGCATTGAAATACAGAAATAAACACTTTTCCATAAACAAGGTTTAAAATCATGTTTGGTTGTACTCTGGAAGTACATTGTTTACAGAACTGTTCAAACTAGATGATAGGAACACTTATGGACAATTTTCAGCAAGTTGCAGCATTGAAATACAGAAATAAACACTTTTCCATAAACAAGGTCTAAATCATGTTTGATGCACTCCGGATACAATGTTTTAACATAACTGTTCAAACTAGATGATAGGAACACTTATGGACAATTTTCAGCAAGTTGCAGCATTGAAATACAGAAATAAACACTTTTCCATAAACAAGGTTTAAATCATGTTTGGTTGTACTCTGGAAGTACATTGTTTACAGAACTGTTCAAACTAGATGATAGGAACACTTATGGACAATTTTCAGCAAGTTGCAGCATTGAAATACAGAAATAAACACTTTTCCATAAACAAGGTTTAAAATCATGTTTGGTTGTACTCTGGAAGTACATTGTTTACAGAACTGTTCAAACTAGATGATAGGAACACTTATGGACAATTTTCAGCAAGTTGCAGCATTGAAATACAGAAATAAACACTTTTCCATAAACAAGGTTTAAAATCATGTTTGGTTGTACTCTGGAAGTACATTGTTTACAGAACTGTTCAAACTAGATGATAGGAACACTTATGGACAATTTTCAGCAAGTTGCAGCATTGAAATACAGAAATAAACACTTTTCCATAAACAAGGTTTAAAATCATGTTTGGTTGTACTCTGGAAGTACATTGTTTACAGAACTGTTCAAACTAGATGATAGGAACACTTATGGACAATTTTCAGCAAGTTGCAGCATTGAAATACAGAAATAAACACTTTTCCATAAACAAGGTTTAAATCATGTTTGGTTGTACTCTGGAATACATTGTTTACAGAACTGTTCAAACTAGATGATAGGAACACTTATGGACAATTTTCAGCAAGTTGCAGCATTGAAATACAGAAATAAACACTTTTCCATAAACAAGGTCTAAATCATGTTTGGTTGCACTCTGGAAGTACATTGTTTACAGAACTGTTCAAACTAGATGATAGGAACACTTATGGACAATTTTCAGCAAGTTGCAGCATTGAAATACAGAAATAAACACTTTTCCATAAACAAGGTTTAAAATCATGTTTGGTTGTACTCTGGAAGTACATTGTTTACAGAACTGTTCAAACTAGATGATAGGAACACTTATGGACAATTTTCAGCAAGTTGCAGCATTGAAATACAGAAATAAACACTTTTCCATAAACAAGGTTTAAAATCATGTTTGGTTGTACTCTGGAAGTACATTGTTTACAGAACTGTTCAAACTAGATGATAGGAACACTTATGGACAATTTTCAGCAAGTTGCAGCATTGAAATACAGAAATAAACACTTTTCCATAAACAAGGTTTAAAATCATGTTTGGTTGTACTCTGGAAGTACATTGTTTACAGAACTGTTCAAACTAGATGATAGGACACTTATGGACAATTTTCAGCAAGTTGCAGCATTGAAATACAGAAATAAACACTTTTCCATAAACAAGGTTTAAAATCATGTTTGGTTGTACTCTGGAAGTACATTGTTTACAGAACTGTTCAAACTAGATGATAGGAACACTTATGGACAATTTTCAGCAAGTTGCAGCATTGAAATACAGAAATAAACACTTTTCCATAAACAAGGTTTAAAATCATGTTTGGTTGTACTCTGGAAGTACATTGTTTACAGAACTGTTCAAACTAGATGATAGGAACACTTATGGACAATTTTCAGCAAGTTGCAGCATTGAAATACAGAAATAAACACTTTTCCATAAACAAGGTCTAAATCATGTTTGGTTGCACTCTGGAAGTACATTGTTTACAGAACTGTTCAAACTAGATGATAGGAACACTTATGGACAATTTTCAGCAAGTTGCAGCATTGAAATACAGAAATAAACACTTTTCCATAAACAAGGTTTAAAATCATGTTTGGTTGTACTCTGGAAGTACATTGTTTACAGAACTGTTCAAACTAGATGATAGGAACACTTATGGACAATTTTCAGCAAGTTGCAGCATTGAAATACAGAAATAAACACTTTTCCATAAACAAGGTTTAAAATCATGTTTGGTTGTACTCTGGAAGTACATTGTTTACAGAACTGTTCAAACTAGATGATAGGAACACTTATGGACAATTTTCAGCAAGTTGCAGCATTGAAATACAGAAATAAACACTTTTCCATAAACAAGGTTAAATCATGTTTGGTTGTACTCTGGAAGTACATTGTTTACAGAACTGTTCAAACTAGATGATAGGAACACTTATGGACAATTTTCAGCAAGTTGCAGCATTGAAATACAGAAATAAACACTTTTCCATAAACAAGGTTTAAAATCATGTTTGGTTGTACTCTGGAAGTACATTGTTTACAGAACTGTTCAAACTAGATGATAGGAACACTTATGGACAATTTTCAGCAAGTTGCAGCATTGAAATACAGAAATAAACACTTTTCCATAAACAAGGTTTAAAATCATGTTTGGTTGTACTCTGGAAGTACATTGTTTACAGAACTGTTCAAACTAGATGATAGGAACACTTATGGACAATTTTCAGCAAGTTGCAGCATTGAAATACAGAAATAAACACTTTTCCATAAACAAGGTTTAAAATCATGTTTGGTTGTACTCTGGAAGTACATTGTTTACAGAACTGTTCAAACTAGATGATAGGAACACTTATGGACAATTTTCAGCAAGTTGCAGCATTGAAATACAGAAATAAACACTTTTCCATAAACAAGGTTTAAAATCATGTTTGGTTGTACTCTGGAAGTACATTGTTTACAGAACTGTTCAAACTAGATGATAGGAACACTTATGGACAATTTTCAGCAAGTTGCAGCATTGAAATACAGAAATAAACACTTTTCCATAAACAAGGTTTAAAATCATGTTTGGTTGTACTCTGGAAGTACATTGTTTACAGAACTGTTCAAACTAGATGATAGGAACACTTATGGACAATTTTCAGCAAGTTGCAGCATTGAAATACAGAAATAAACACTTTTCCATAAACAAGGTTTAAAATCATGTTTGGTTGTACTCTGGAAGTACATTGTTTACAGAACTGTTCAAACTAGATGATAGGAACACTTATGGACAATTTTCAGCAAGTTGCAGCATTGAAATACAGAAATAAACACTTTTCCATAAACAAGGTTTAAAATCATGTTTGGTTGTACTCTGGAAGTACATTGTTTACAGAACTGTTCAAACTAGATGATAGGAACACTTATGGACAATTTTCAGCAAGTTGCAGCATTGAAATACAGAAATAAACACTTTTCCATAAACAAGGTTTAAAATCATGTTTGGTTGTACTCTGGAAGTACATTGTTTACAGAACTGTTCAAACTAGATGATAGGAACACTTATGGACAATTTTCAGCAAGTTGCAGCATTGAAATACAGAAATAAACACTTTTCCATAAACAAGGTTTAAAATCATGTTTGGTTGTACTCTGGAAGTACATTGTTTACAGAACTGTTCAAACTAGATGATAGGAACACTTATGGACAATTTTCAGCAAGTTGCAGCATTGAAATACAGAAATAAACACTTTTCCATAAACAAGGTTTAAAATCATGTTTGGTTGTACTCTGGAAGTACATTGTTTACAGAACTGTTCAAACTAGATGATAGGAACACTTATGGACAATTTTCAGCAAGTTGCAGCATTGAAATACAGAAATAAACACTTTTCCATAAACAAGGTTTAAAATCATGTTTGGTTGTACTCTGGAAGTACATTGTTTACAGAACTGTTCAAACTAGATGATAGGAACACTTATGGACAATTTTCAGCAAGTTGCAGCATTGAAATACAGAAATAAACACTTTTCCATAAACAAGGTTTAAATCATGTTTGGTTGTACTCTGGAAGTACATTGTTTACAGAACTGTTCAAACTAGATGATAGGAACACTTATGGACAATTTTCAGCAAGTTGCAGCATTGAAATACAGAAATAAACACTTTTCCATAAACAAGGTTTAAAATCATGTTTGGTTGTACTCTGGAAGTACATTGTTTACAGAACTGTTCAAACTAGATGATAGGAACACTTATGGACAATTTTCAGCAAGTTGCAGCATTGAAATACAGAAATAAACACTTTTCCATAAACAAGGTTTAAAATCATGTTTGGTTGTACTCTGGAAGTACATTGTTTACAGAACTGTTCAAACTAGATGATAGGAACACTTATGGACAATTTTCAGCAAGTTGCAGCATTGAAATACAGAAATAAACACTTTTCCATAAACAAGGTTTAAAATCATGTTTGGTTGTACTCTGGAAGTACATTGTTTACAGAACTGTTCAAACTAGATGATAGGAACACTTATGGACAATTTTCAGCAAGTTGCAGCATTGAAATACAGAAATAAACACTTTTCCATAAACAAGGTTTAAATCATGTTTGGTTGTACTCTGGAAGTACATTGTTTACAGAACTGTTCAAACTAGATGATAGGAACACTTATGGACAATTTTCAGCAAGTTGCAGCATTGAAATACAGAAATAAACACTTTTCCATAAACAAGGTTTAAAATCATGTTTGGTTGTACTCTGGAAGTACATTGTTTACAGAACTGTTCAAACTAGATGATAGGAACACTTATGGACAATTTTCAGCAAGTTGCAGCATTGAAATACAGAAATAAACACTTTTCCATAAACAAGGTTTAAATCATGTTTGGTTGTACTCTGGAAGTACATTGTTTACAGAACTGTTCAAACTAGATGATAGGAACACTTATGGACAATTTTCAGCAAGTTGCAGCATTGAAATACAGAAATAAACACTTTTCCATAAACAAGGTTTAAATCATGTTTGGTTGTACTCTGGAAGTACATTGTTTACAGAACTGTTCAAACTAGATGATAGGAACACTTATGGACAATTTTCAGCAAGTTGCAGCATTGAAATACAGAAATAAACACTTTTCCATAAACAAGGTTTAAAATCATGTTTGGTTGTACTCTGGAAGTACATTGTTTACAGAACTGTTCAAACTAGATGATAGGAACACTTATGGACAATTTTCAGCAAGTTGCAGCATTGAAATACAGAAATAAACACTTTTCCATAAACAAGGTTTAAAATCATGTTTGGTTGTACTCTGGAAGTACATTGTTTACAGAACTGTTCAAACTAGATGATAGGAACACTTATGGACAATTTTCAGCAAGTTGCAGCATTGAAATACAGAAATAAACACTTTTCCATAAACAAGGTTTAAATCATGTTTGGTTGTACTCTGGAAGTACATTGTTTACAGAACTGTTCAAACTAGATGATAGGAACACTTATGGACAATTTTCAGCAAGTTGCAGCATTGAAATACAGAAATAAACACTTTTCCATAAACAAGGTTTAAAATCATGTTTGGTTGTACTCTGGAAGTACATTGTTTACAGAACTGTTCAAACTAGATGATAGGAACACTTATGGACAATTTTCAGCAAGTTGCAGCATTGAAATACAGAAATAAACACTTTTCCATAAACAAGGTTTAAAATCATGTTTGGTTGTACTCTGGAAGTACATTGTTTACAGAACTGTTCAAACTAGATGATAGGAACACTTATGGACAATTTTCAGCAAGTTGCAGCATTGAAATACAGAAATAAACACTTTTCCATAAACAAGGTTTAAAATCATGTTTGGTTGTACTCTGGAAGTACATTGTTTACAGAACTGTTCAAACTAGATGATAGGAACACTTATGGACAATTTTCAGCAAGTTGCAGCATTGAAATACAGAAATAAACACTTTTCCATAAACAAGGTTTAAAATCATGTTTGGTTGTACTCTGGAAGTACATTGTTTACAGAACTGTTCAAACTAGATGATAGGAACACTTATGGACAATTTTCAGCAAGTTGCAGCATTGAAATACAGAAATAAACACTTTTCCATAAACAAGGTTTAAAATCATGTTTGGTTGTACTCTGGAAGTACATTGTTTACAGAACTGTTCAAACTAGATGATAGGAACACTTATGGACAATTTTCAGCAAGTTGCAGCATTGAAATACAGAAATAAACACTTTTCCATAAACAAGGTTTAAAATCATGTTTGGTTGTACTCTGGAAGTACATTGTTTACAGAACTGTTCAAACTAGATGATAGGAACACTTATGGACAATTTTCAGCAAGTTGCAGCATTGAAATACAGAAATAAACACTTTTCCATAAACAAGGTCTAAATCATGTTTGGTTGCACTCTGGAAGTACATTGTTTACAGAACTGTTCAAACTAGATGATAGGAACACTTATGGACAATTTTCAGCAAGTTGCAGCATTGAAATACAGAAATAAACACTTTTCCATAAACAAGGTTTAAAATCATGTTTGGTTGTACTCTGGAAGTACATTGTTTACAGAACTGTTCAAACTAGATGATAGGAACACTTATGGACAATTTTCAGCAAGTTGCAGCATTGAAATACAGAAATAAACACTTTTCCATAAACAAGGTTTAAAATCATGTTTGGTTGTACTCTGGAAGTACATTGTTTACAGAACTGTTCAAACTAGATGATAGGAACACTTATGGACAATTTTCAGCAAGTTGCAGCATTGAAATACAGAAATAAACACTTTTCCATAAACAAGGTTTAAAATCATGTTTGGTTGTACTCTGGAAGTACATTGTTTACAGAACTGTTCAAACTAGATGATAGGAACACTTATGGACAATTTTCAGCAAGTTGCAGCATTGAAATACAGAAATAAACACTTTTCCATAAACAAGGTTTAAAATCATGTTTGGTTGTACTCTGGAAGTACATTGTTTACAGAACTGTTCAAACTAGATGATAGGAACACTTATGGACAATTTTCAGCAAGTTGCAGCATTGAAATACAGAAATAAACACTTTTCCATAAACAAGGTTTAAAATCATGTTTGGTTGTACTCTGGAAGTACATTGTTTACAGAACTGTTCAAACTAGATGATAGGAACACTTATGGACAATTTTCAGCAAGTTGCAGCATTGAAATACAGAAATAAACACTTTTCCATAAACAAGGTTTAAAATCATGTTTGGTTGTACTCTGGAAGTACATTGTTTACAGAACTGTTCAAACTAGATGATAGGAACACTTATGGACAATTTTCAGCAAGTTGCAGCATTGAAATACAGAAATAAACACTTTTCCATAAACAAGGTTTAAATCATGTTTGGTTGTACTCTGGAAGTACATTGTTTACAGAACTGTTCAAACTAGATGATAGGAACACTTATGGACAATTTTCAGCAAGTTGCAGCATTGAAATACAGAAATAAACACTTTTCCATAAACAAGGTTTAAAATCATGTTTGGTTGTACTCTGGAAGTACATTGTTTACAGAACTGTTCAAACTAGATGATAGGAACACTTATGGACAATTTTCAGCAAGTTGCAGCATTGAAATACAGAAATAAACACTTTTCCATAAACAAGGTTTAAATCATGTTTGGTTGTACTCTGGAAGTACATTGTTTACAGAACTGTTCAAACTAGATGATAGGAACACTTATGGACAATTTTCAGCAAGTTGCAGCATTGAAATACAGAAATAAACACTTTTCCATAAACAAGGTTTAAATCATGTTTGGTTGTACTCTGGAAGTACATTGTTTACAGAACTGTTCAAACTAGATGATAGGAACACTTATGGACAATTTTCAGCAAGTTGCAGCATTGAAATACAGAAATAAACACTTTTCCATAAACAAGGTTTAAAATCATGTTTGGTTGTACTCTGGAAGTACATTGTTTACAGAACTGTTCAAACTAGATGATAGGAACACTTATGGACAATTTTCAGCAAGTTGCAGCATTGAAATACAGAAATAAACACTTTTCCATAAACAAGGTTTAAAATCATGTTTGGTTGTACTCTGGAAGTACATTGTTTACAGAACTGTTCAAACTAGATGATAGGAACACTTATGGACAATTTTCAGCAAGTTGCAGCATTGAAATACAGAAATAAACACTTTTCCATAAACAAGGTTTAAATCATGTTTGGTTGTACTCTGGAAGTACATTGTTTACAGAACTGTTCAAACTAGATGATAGGAACACTTATGGACAATTTTCAGCAAGTTGCAGCATTGAAATACAGAAATAAACACTTTTCCATAAACAAGGTTTAAAATCATGTTTGGTTGTACTCTGGAAGTACATTGTTTACAGAACTGTTCAAACTAGATGATAGGAACACTTATGGACAATTTTCAGCAAGTTGCAGCATTGAAATACAGAAATAAACACTTTTCCATAAACAAGGTTTAAAATCATGTTTGGTTGTACTCTGGAAGTACATTGTTTACAGAACTGTTCAAACTAGATGATAGGAACACTTATGGACAATTTTCAGCAAGTTGCAGCATTGAAATACAGAAATAAACACTTTTCCATAAACAAGGTTTAAAATCATGTTTGGTTGTACTCTGGAAGTACATTGTTTACAGAACTGTTCAAACTAGATGATAGGAACACTTATGGACAATTTTCAGCAAGTTGCAGCATTGAAATACAGAAATAAACACTTTTCCATAAACAAGGTTTAAATCATGTTTGGTTGTACTCTGGAAGTACATTGTTTACAGAACTGTTCAAACTAGATGATAGGAACACTTATGGACAATTTTCAGCAAGTTGCAGCATTGAAATACAGAAATAAACACTTTTCCATAAACAAGGTTTAAAATCATGTTTGGTTGTACTCTGGAAGTACATTGTTTACAGAACTGTTCAAACTAGATGATAGGAACACTTATGGACAATTTTCAGCAAGTTGCAGCATTGAAATACAGAAATAAACACTTTTCCATAAACAAGGTCTAAATCATGTTTGATTGCACTCCGGATACAATGTTTAACATAACTGTTCAAACTAGATGATAGGAACACTTATGGACAATTTTCAGCAAGTTGCAGCATTGAAATACAGAAATAAACACTTTTCCATAAACAAGGTTTAAAATCATGTTTGGTTGTACTCTGGAAGTACATTGTTTACAGAACTGTTCAAACTAGATGATAGGAACACTTATGGACAATTTTCAGCAAGTTGCAGCATTGAAATACAGAAATAAACACTTTTCCATAAACAAGGTTTAAAATCATGTTTGGTTGTACTCTGGAAGTACATTGTTTACAGAACTGTTCAAACTAGATGATAGGAACACTTATGGACAATTTTCAGCAAGTTGCAGCATTGAAATACAGAAATAAACACTTTTCCATAAACAAGGTTTAAATCATGTTTGGTTGTACTCTGGAAGTA
This sequence comes from Oncorhynchus kisutch, assembly GCF_002021735.2. Taxonomy (NCBI): domain Eukaryota; kingdom Metazoa; phylum Chordata; class Actinopteri; order Salmoniformes; family Salmonidae; genus Oncorhynchus; species Oncorhynchus kisutch. Next base: position 6,928 of record NW_022264231.1, on the reverse strand, counting down.
CATTGTTTACAGAACTGTTCAAACTAGATGATAGGAACACTTATGGACAATTTTCAGCAAGTTGCAGCATTGAAATACAGAAATAAACACTTTTCCATAAACAAGGTTTAAAATCATGTTTGGTTGTACTCTGGAAGTACATTGTTTACAGAACTGTTCAAACTAGATGATAGGAACACTTATGGACAATTTTCAGCAAGTTGCAGCATTGAAATACAGAAATAAACACTTTTCCATAAACAAGGTTTAAATCATGTTTGGTTGTACTCTGGAAGTACATTGTTTACAGAACTGTTCAAACTAGATGATAGGAACACTTATGGACAATTTTCAGCAAGTTGCAGCATTGAAATACAGAAATAAACACTTTTCCATAAACAAGGTCTAAATCATGTTTGATGCACTCCGGATACAATGTTTTAACATAACTGTTCAAACTAGATGATAGGAACACTTATGGACAATTTTCAGCAAGTTGCAGCATTGAAATACAGAAATAAACACTTTTCCATAAACAAGGTTTAAAATCATGTTTGGTTGTACTCTGGAAGTACATTGTTTACAGAACTGTTCAAACTAGATGATAGGAACACTTATGGACAATTTTCAGCAAGTTGCAGCATTGAAATACAGAAATAAACACTTTTCCATAAACAAGGTTTAAAATCATGTTTGGTTGTACTCTGGAAGTACATTGTTTACAGAACTGTTCAAACTAGATGATAGGAACACTTATGGACAATTTTCAGCAAGTTGCAGCATTGAAATACAGAAATAAACACTTTTCCATAAACAAGGTTTAAATCATGTTTGGTTGTACTCTGGAAGTACATTGTTTACAGAACTGTTCAAACTAGATGATAGGAACACTTATGGACAATTTTCAGCAAGTTGCAGCATTGAAATACAGAAATAAACACTTTTCCATAAACAAGGTTTAAAATCATGTTTGGTTGTACTCTGGAAGTACATTGTTTACAGAACTGTTCAAACTAGATGATAGGAACACTTATGGACAATTTTCAGCAAGTTGCAGCATTGAAATACAGAAATAAACACTTTTCCATAAACAAGGTCTAAATCATGTTTGGTTGTACTCTGGAAGTACATTGTTTACAGAACTGTTCAAACTAGATGATAGGAACACTTATGGACAATTTTCAGCAAGTTGCAGCATTGAAATACAGAAATAAACACTTTTCCATAAACAAGGTTTAAAATCATGTTTGGTTGTACTCTGGAAGTACATTGTTTACAGAACTGTTCAAACTAGATGATAGGAACACTTATGGACAATTTTCAGCAAGTTGCAGCATTGAAATACAGAAATAAACACTTTTCCATAAACAAGGTTTAAAATCATGTTTGGTTGTACTCTGGAAGTACATTGTTTACAGAACTGTTCAAACTAGATGATAGGAACACTTATGGACAATTTTCAGCAAGTTGCAGCATTGAAATACAGAAATAAACACTTTTCCATAAACAAGGTCTAAATCATGTTTGGTTGTACTCTGGAAGTACATTGTTTACAGAACTGTTCAAACTAGATGATAGGAACACTTATGGACAATTTTCAGCAAGTTGCAGCATTGAAATACAGAAATAAACACTTTTCCATAAACAAGGTCTAAATCATGTTTGGTTGCACTCTGGAAGTACATTGTTTACAGAACTGTTCAAACTAGATGATAGGAACACTTATGGACAATTTTCAGCAAGTTGCAGCATTGAAATACAGAAATAAACACTTTTCCATAAACAAGGTTTAAATCATGTTTGGTTGTACTCTGGAAGTACATTGTTTACAGAACTGTTCAAACTAGATGATAGGAACACTTATGGACAATTTTCAGCAAGTTGCAGCATTGAAATACAGAAATAAACACTTTTCCATAAACAAGGTTTAAAATCATGTTTGGTTGTACTCTGGAAGTACATTGTTTACAGAACTGTTCAAACTAGATGATAGGAACACTTATGGACAATTTTCAGCAAGTTGCAGCATTGAAATACAGAAATAAACACTTTTCCATAAACAAGGTTTAAATCATGTTTGGTTGTACTCTGGAAGTACATTGTTTACAGAACTGTTCAAACTAGATGATAGGAACACTTATGGACAATTTTCAGCAAGTTGCAGCATTGAAATACAGAAATAAACACTTTTCCATAAACAAGGTCTAAATCATGTTTGATTGCACTCCTGGAGTACATGTTTTAACAGAACTGTTCAAACTAGATGATAGGAACACTTATGGACAATTTTCAGCAAGTTGCAGCATTGAAATACAGAAATAAACACTTTTCCATAAACAAGGTTTAAAATCATGTTTGGTTGTACTCTGGAAGTACATTGTTTACAGAACTGTTCAAACTAGATGATAGGAACACTTATGGACAATTTTCAGCAAGTTGCAGCATTGAAATACAGAAATAAACACTTTTCCATAAACAAGGTTTAAATCATGTTTGGTTGTACTCTGGAAGTACATTGTTTACAGAACTGTTCAAACTAGATGATAGGAACACTTATGGACAATTTTCAGCAAGTTGCAGCATTGAAATACAGAAATAAACACTTTTCCATAAACAAGGTCTAAATCATGTTTGGTTGCACTCTGGAAGTACATTGTTTAACAGAACTGTTCAAACTAGATGATAGGAACACTTATGGACAATTTTCAGCAAGTTGCAGCATTGAAATACAGAAATAAACACTTTTCCATAAACAAGGTTTAAATCATGTTTGGTTGTACTCTGGAAGTACATTGTTTACAGAACTGTTCAAACTAGATGATAGGAACACTTATGGACAATTTTCAGCAAGTTGCAGCATTGAAATACAGAAATAAACACTTTTCCATAAACAAGGTTTAAAATCATGTTTGGTTGTACTCTGGAAGTACATTGTTTACAGAACTGTTCAAACTAGATGATAGGAACACTTATGGACAATTTTCAGCAAGTTGCAGCATTGAAATACAGAAATAAACACTTTTCCATAAACAAGGTTTAAAATCATGTTTGGTTGTACTCTGGAAGTACATTGTTTACAGAACTGTTCAAACTAGATGATAGGAACACTTATGGACAATTTTCAGCAAGTTGCAGCATTGAAATACAGAAATAAACACTTTTCCATAAACAAGGTTTAAAATCATGTTTGGTTGTACTCTGGAAGTACATTGTTTACAGAACTGTTCAAACTAGATGATAGGAACACTTATGGACAATTTTCAGCAAGTTGCAGCATTGAAATACAGAAATAAACACTTTTCCATAAACAAGGTTTAAATCATGTTTGGTTGTACTCTGGAAGTACATTGTTTACAGAACTGTTCAAACTAGATGATAGGAACACTTATGGACAATTTTCAGCAAGTTGCAGCATTGAAATACAGAAATAAACACTTTTCCATAAACAAGGTTTAAAATCATGTTTGGTTGTACTCTGGAAGTACATTGTTTACAGAACTGTTCAAACTAGATGATAGGAACACTTATGGACAATTTTCAGCAAGTTGCAGCATTGAAATACAGAAATAAACACTTTTCCATAAACAAGGTCTAAATCATGTTTGATTGCACTCTGGATACAATGTTTTAACAGAACTGTTCAAACTAGATGATAGGAACACTTATGGACAATTTTCAGCAAGTTGCAGCATTGAAATACAGAAATAAACACTTTTCCATAAACAAGGTTTAAAATCATGTTTGGTTGTACTCTGGAAGTACATTGTTTACAGAACTGTTCAAACTAGATGATAGGAACACTTATGGACAATTTTCAGCAAGTTGCAGCATTGAAATACAGAAATAAACACTTTTCCATAAACAAGGTTTAAAATCATGTTTGGTTGTACTCTGGAAGTACATTGTTTACAGAACTGTTCAAACTAGATGATAGGAACACTTATGGACAATTTTCAGCAAGTTGCAGCATTGAAATACAGAAATAAACACTTTTCCATAAACAAGGTTTAAATCATGTTTGGTTGTACTCTGGAAGTACATTGTTTACAGAACTGTTCAAACTAGATGATAGGAACACTTATGGACAATTTTCAGCAAGTTGCAGCATTGAAATACAGAAATAAACACTTTTCCATAAACAAGGTTTAAATCATGTTTGGTTGTACTCTGGAAGTACATTGTTTACAGAACTGTTCAAACTAGATGATAGGAACACTTATGGACAATTTTCAGCAAGTTGCAGCATTGAAATACAGAAATAAACACTTTTCCATAAACAAGGTCTAAATCATGTTTGGTTGTACTCTGGAAGTACATTGTTTACAGAACTGTTCAAACTAGATGATAGGAACACTTATGGACAATTTTCAGCAAGTTGCAGCATTGAAATACAGAAATAAACACTTTTCCATAAACAAGGTTTAAATCATGTTTGGTTGTACTCTGGAAGTACATTGTTTACAGAACTGTTCAAACTAGATGATAGGAACACTTATGGACAATTTTCAGCAAGTTGCAGCATTGAAATACAGAAATAAACACTTTTCCATAAACAAGGTTTAAAATCATGTTTGGTTGTACTCTGGAAGTACATTGTTTACAGAACTGTTCAAACTAGATGATAGGAACACTTATGGACAATTTTCAGCAAGTTGCAGCATTGAAATACAGAAATAAACACTTTTCCATAAACAAGGTTTAAAATCATGTTTGGTTGTACTCTGGAAGTACATTGTTTACAGAACTGTTCAAACTAGATGATAGGAACACTTATGGACAATTTTCAGCAAGTTGCAGCATTGAAATACAGAAATAAACACTTTTCCATAAACAAGGTTTAAAATCATGTTTGGTTGTACTCTGGAAGTACATTGTTTACAGAACTGTTCAAACTAGATGATAGGAACACTTATGGACAATTTTCAGCAAGTTGCAGCATTGAAATACAGAAATAAACACTTTTCCATAAACAAGGTTTAAAATCATGTTTGGTTGTACTCTGGAAGTACATTGTTTACAGAACTGTTCAAACTAGATGATAGGTCCACTTATGGACAATTTTCAGCAAGTTGCAGCATTGAAATACAGAAATAAACACTTTTCCATAAACAAGGTTTAAAATCATGTTTGGTTGTACTCTGGAAGTACATTGTTTACAGAACTGTTCAAACTAGATGATAGGAACACTTATGGACAATTTTCAGCAAGTTGCAGCATTGAAATACAGAAATAAACACTTTTCCATAAACAAGGTTTAAATCATGTTTGGTTGTACTCTGGAAGTACATTGTTTACAGAACTGTTCAAACTAGATGATAGGAACACTTATGGACAATTTTCAGCAAGTTGCAGCATTGAAATACAGAAATAAACACTTTTCCATAAACAAGGTTTAAAATCATGTTTGGTTGTACTCTGGAAGTACATTGTTTACAGAACTGTTCAAACTAGATGATAGGAACACTTATGGACAATTTTCAGCAAGTTGCAGCATTGAAATACAGAAATAAACACTTTTCCATAAACAAGGTTTAAATCATGTTTGGTTGCACTCTGGAAGTACATTGTTTACAGAACTGTTCAAACTAGATGATAGGAACACTTATGGACAATTTTCAGCAAGTTGCAGCATTGAAATACAGAAATAAACACTTTTCCATAAACAAGGTTTAAAATCATGTTTGGTTGTACTCTGGAAGTACATTGTTTACAGAACTGTTCAAACTAGATGATAGGAACACTTATGGACAATTTTCAGCAAGTTGCAGCATTGAAATACAGAAATAAACACTTTTCCATAAACAAGGTCTAAATCATGTTTGGTTGCACTCTGGAGTACATGTTTACAGAACTGTTCAAACTAGATGATAGGAACACTTATGGACAATTTTCAGCAAGTTGCAGCATTGAAATACAGAAATAAACACTTTTCCATAAACAAGGTTTAAATCATGTTTGATGCTACTCCGGAAGTACATGTTTAACAGAACTGTTCAAACTAGATGATAGGAACACTTATGGACAATTTTCAGCAAGTTGCAGCATTGAAATACAGAAATAAACACTTTTCCATAAACAAGGTTTAAAATCATGTTTGGTTGTACTCTGGAAGTACATTGTTTACAGAACTGTTCAAACTAGATGATAGGAACACTTATGGACAATTTTCAGCAAGTTGCAGCATTGAAATACAGAAATAAACACTTTTCCATAAACAGGTTTAAAATCATGTTTGGTTGTACTCTGGAAGTACATTGTTTACAGAACTGTTCAAACTAGATGATAGGACCACTTATGGACAATTTCAGCAAGTTGCAGCATTGAAATACAGAAATAAACACTTTTCCATAAACAAGGTTTAAAATCATGTTTGGTTGTACTCTGGAAGTACATTGTTTACAGAACTGTTCAAACTAGATGATAGGAACACTTATGGACAATTTTCAGCAAGTTGCAGCATTGAAATACAGAAATAAACACTTTTCCATATAACAAGTGGTTCTAAATCATGTTTTGAGTGTACTCTGGAAGTACATATGTTAATACAGAACTGTTCAAACTAGATGATAGGACCACTTATGGACAATTTTCATGCAAGTTGCAAGCATTGACATACAGGAAATAAACACTTTTCCATAAACAAGGTTTAAATCATGTTTGGTTGGTACTCTGAGTACCCTACATTGTTTTTACAGAACTGTCAAAACTAGATGATAGAACACTTATGGACAATTTGTTCAGCAAGAGTTGCAGCATTGAAATTACAAATAAACCACTTTCATAAACAAGGTCTAAATCATGTTTGGTTGTACTCTGGGTAGTACCCCATTGTTTACAGAATCTGTTCAAACTAGATGATTAGGAACACTCATGGACAATTTTTTCAGCAAGTCGCAGCATTGAAATACAGAAATAACACTTTTCCATAAACAGGTTTAAAATCATGTTT
>NW_022264230.1:0-32601 GCF_002021735.2 Oncorhynchus kisutch | reverse complement strand
TATTGATTATAAATGTTATATTGATTATGAAGTAGATTATTGTTGTGATGTTGCTCTCTAAACTGCCATGTAATCAACTGAATGCTTTTAATAAAATTACAGGCTGTCAGTCTTGTGTGATTTAATTATTAGACAGACTACAACATACAGTATGAATTAACTGAGATCAGTCTGTGTGATTCCCCTCTTGGACAGACTACAACATACAGTATGAATGAACTGGTCATACATTTGGCAGGAGGTTAGGAAGTGCATCTCAGTTCCACTCATTTTGTGGGCTGTGTGCACATAGCTGTCTTCTCTGGAGAGCCAGGTACTGACCTGTATATAGTACTGCTATTGTTATATTACTGTTGCTCTTTAATTACGTTTTACTCTTTAATTACTTGTTTACTTTCATTTCTTACTTCTTATTCCATATATTTTAACAGTTTGTGGTTAGGGGCTCGTAACTAATACAATTTGATTTGAGGTCTGCCTACGGTGCCTTTCTCAATAGCAAGGCTATGCTCACTGAGTCTGTTCATAGTCAAAGCTTTCCATAAGTGTGGGTCAGTCATAGTGGTCAGGTATTCTGCCACTGTGTTCTCTCTGTTTAGGGTCAGTCACAGTGGTCAGGTATTCTGCCACTGTGTTCTCTCTGTTTAGGGTCAGTCATAGTGGTCAGGTATTCTGCCACTGTGTACTCTCTGTTTAGGGTCAGTCATAGTGGTCAGGTATTCTGCCACTGTGTTCTCTCTGTTTAGGGTCAGTCATAGTGGTCAGGTATTCTGCCACTGTGTTCTCTCTGTTTAGGGTCAGTCATAGTGGTCAGGTATTCTGCCACTGTGTTCTCTCTGTTTAGGGTCAGTCATAGTGGTCAGGTATTCTGCCACTGTGTACTCTCTGTTTAGGGTCAGTCATAGTGGTCAGGTATTCTGCCACTGTGTTCTCTCTGTTTAGGGTCAGTCATAGTGGTCAGTATTCTGCCACTGTGTTCTCTCTGTTAGGGTCAGTCACAGTGGTCAGGTATTCTGCCACTGTGTACTCTCTGTTTAGGGTCAGTCATAGTGGTCAGGTATTCTGCCACTGTGTTCTCTCTGTTTAGGGTCAGTCATAGTGGTCAGTATTCTGCCACTGTGTTCTCTCTGTTAGGCTAAATTCTTGTTTGCTCTTTTTTTATATTCTTTCCAATGTGTCAAGTAATTATCTTTTTTCTCATGATTGGTTGGGTCTAATATGTTTGCTCGTCCTGGGGGCTCTGTGGGTCTGTTTGTGAACAGAGCACCAGGCTCCAGCTTGTTAGGGGACTCTTTGTAATGTCTCTCTCTGTCTGTCTCCTCTCTTCTCTCTCTCTCTGTTGTCTCTATTATGTCTGTCTTTTCTGTCCTCTCTCTTTCTGTCTGTCTTATTGTCTCTCACACACAGATGAGGGGCTAATAAGAAAACCTGCTAATTCAAACAGAGAAACTACATACAAACAGAAAGAGAGAGAGAAGACATCAATGTAGTTATTTATAGACTATAGACTATGATGTATTGTTGTCCTGGTGTGTAGGTATTGTATCCTCCATAGACTATGATGTATTGTTGTCCTGGTGTGTAGGTAGTTATCCTCCACATAGACTATGATGTATTGTTGTCCTGGGTGGGTAGTTATTTATCCCCATAGACTATGATGTATTGTTGTCCTGGTGTGTAGTTATTTATCCTCCACATAGACTATGATGTATTGTTGTCCTGGTGTGTAGTTATTTATCCTCCATAGACTATGATGTATTGTTGTCCGTGTGTGTGTGTGTGTGTGTGTGTGTGCAGAGCCCACTACTCCATCTCTGGTCAGGGTCCAGAAGTCTTGAGAGTTACAGTCACTGACCAACCCTGAGAGATACAGTCACCCACCAACCCTGGAGAGATACAGTCCACCCACCAACCCTGGAGAGTACAGTCACCCACCAACCCTGGAGAGATACAGTCACCCACCAACCCTGGAGAGATACAGTCACCCACCAACCCTGGAGAGATACAGTCACCCACCAACCCTGGAGAGATACAGTCACCCACCAACCCTGGAGAGATACAGTCACCCACCCAACCCTGGAGAATACAGTCACCCACCAACCCTGGAGAGATACAGGTTTTGCAGGATTTTGTTCCAGACCACCACTGAAACACCTGAAGTCAAATTGTCTCATCATAAAATATTTGATGATATATTGATTGACTGGTATGTGTTGTAGTGGTACCTGGCTGGGGAAACATCTACATACCTGGTCTCTGCCCCAATAATCTCTCCTTCCTCCCAAAGTGATGATATATTGATTGACTGGTATGTGTTGTAGTGGTACCCTGGCTGGGGAAACATCTACATACCTGGTCTCTGCCCCAATAATCTCTCCTTCCTCCCAAAGTGATGATATATTGATTGCTGGTATGTGTTGTAGTGGTACCTGGCTGGGGAAACATCTACATACCTGGTCTCTGCCCCAATAATCTCTCCTTCCTCCCAAAGTGATGATATATTGATTGACTGGTATGTGTTGTAGTGGTACCTGGCTGGGGAAACATCTACATACCTGGTCTCTGCCCCAATAATCTCTCCTTCCTCCCAAAGTGATGATATATTGATTGACTGGTATGGGTTGTAGTGGTACCTGGCTGGGGAAACATCTACATACCTGGTCTCTGCCCCAATAATCTCTCCTTCCTCCCAAAGTGATGATATATTGACTGACTGGTATGTGTTGTAGTGGTACCTGGTCGGGGAAACATCTACATACCTGGTCTCTGCCCCAATAATCTCTCCTTCCTCCCAAAGTGATGATATATTGATTGACTGGTATGTGTTGTAGTGGTACCTGGCTGGGGAAACATCTACATACCTGGTCTCTGCCCCAATAATCTCTCCTTCCTCCCAAAGTGATGATATATTGATTGACTGGTATGTGTTTGTAGTGGTACCTGGCTGGGGAAACATCTACATACCTGGTCTCTGCCCCAATAATCTCTCTTTCCTCCCAAAGTGATGATATATTGATTGACTGGTATGTGTTGTAGTGGTACCTGGCTGGGGAAACATCTACATACCTGGTCTCTGCCCAATAATCTCTCCTTCCTCCCAAAGTGATGATATATTGATTGACTGGTATGTGTTGTAGTGGTACCTGGCTGGGGAACATCTACATTACCTGGTCTCTGCCCCAATAATCTCTCTCCTTCCTCCCAACGTGTGTGCTTGTTCACCTCCCTTCATTGACAGGATTGACAGGAATGACAGGATTTGACAGGAATTGACAGGATTTGACAGAATTTGACAGGATTTGACAGGAATTGACAGGATTTGACAGGAATTGATTAGTATGGAAACTCATGCTATAACCTTCACCTTCACCAATCCAATGTTTTACACTTTATTGGGAGTAGTGAATGAGTGCACACTTCAGGAAGCAGTAAATACTTTTGGGGACGCAACCCCTGGCCCAGGCGGAGGATTCCAACTGACCACTTGGCAAAGGGAGCCTATAATTCTGCTCTAACTCTGGAATATATATATATATATAATAATCCAGAATCTCTGGTGGCACAGCTAGCACTGCTATGCCTCTGCGCCAACCTTTGACCCTTGTCAAAAGGGAGCCTATTAATTCTGTGGTGCTCTATTCTGGAATATGAACTGGCGTTGGTCTCCCCCCTGATGGACAGAACCTCTTAGTGATCTACCTCACTATAGAGATCTCTGCAGTTGTACCTCGCTGCACACGTACAACTATTTGAGGTTGAACTCTTATATTACTGTTCTGCTGCAGCAGGATAATATGCTGGCAGCACAACATTAGATTATTTTCTTCTAAATAAGAGTCCCCCTGCAAAGACGAGCACAATTTTGAGAATATCTATTATTATTGCACTGTAATTCAATACAACTGTTTTTTCACAGCATTGCACCACTTTTGAAACAAATAAATGGATAATTTGACATATTTTAATATTGTATTATTTATACCAGCATTTGTTTTTAAAGTTTCCAAACTAAATACTGGTATGTTGAAAGATTTCAATGTTTCCAAACTAAATACTGGTATGTTGAAAGATTCCAATGTTTCCAAACTAAATACTGGTATGTTGAAAGCTGTTGTGTAGGTCAGTGGTGTAGTGGTGCCTGGAGAAGTTGGGTATTCAGAAACTCTAATTTAGTAAAACATTTTCCAAACGGCCCAGGGAAGGAAAGACGCCCTGTGTGAAAAATTATATGGGAAACAGTGATACACTCTGAATGACCTAAAATTATACATCCCATATTGGTATTTCACAGTCAGACCTACCCAAGCTGTACTGTTCAGTAGGATAATAGTAGACCAACCCAAGCTGTACTGTTCAGTAGGATAATAGTAGACCAACCCAAGCTGTACTGTTCAGTAGGATAATAGTAGGCCAACCCAGCTGTACTGTTCAGTAGGATAATAGTAGATCAACCCAAGCTGTACTGTTCAGTTGGATAATAGCAGACCAACCCAAGCTGTACTGTTTAGTAGGATAATAGTAGACCAACCCAAGCTGTGTTGTTCAGTAGGATAATAGTAGACCAACCCAAGCTGTTCTGTTCAGTAGGATAATAGTAGACCAACCCAAGCTGTACTGTTCAGTAGGATAATAGTAGACCAACCCAAGTTGTACTGTTCAGTAGGATATAGTAGATCAACCCAAGCTGTACTGTCAGTTGGATAATAGCAGACCAACCCAAGCTGTACTGTTTAGTAGGATAATAGTAGACCAACCCAAGCTGTACTGTTTCAGTAGGATAATAGTAGACCAACCCAAGCTGTACTATTCAGTAGGATAATAGTAGACCAACCCAAGCTGTACTGTTCAGTTGGATAATAGTAGACCAACCCAAGCTGTTCTGTTCAGTAGGATAATAGTAGACCAACCCAAGCTGTACTGTTCAGTAGGATAATAGTAGACCAACCCAAGCTGTACTGTTCAGTTGGATAATAGTAGACCAACCCAAGCTGTACTGTTCAGTAGGATAATAGTAGATCAACCCAAGCTGTACTGTTCAGTTGGATAATAGCAGACCAACCCAAGCTGTACTGTTTAGTAGGATAATAGTAGACCAACCCAAGCTGTACTGTTCAGTAGGATAATAGTAGACCAACCCAAGCTGTACTGTTCAGTAGGATAATAGTAGACCAACCCAAGCTGTACTGTTTAGTAGGATAATAGTAGACCAACCCAAGCTGTACTGTTCAGTAGGATAATAGTAGACCAACCCAAGCTGTACTGTTCAGTAGGATAATAGTAGACCAACCCAAGCTGTACTGTTCAGTAGGATAATAGTAGACCAACCCAAGCTGTACTGTTCAGTAGGATAATAGTAGATCAACCCAAGCTGTACTGTTCAGTTGGATAATAGCAGACCAACCCAAGCTGTACTGTTTAGTAGGATAATAGTAGACCAACCCAAGCTGTACTGTTCAGTAGGATAATAGTAGACCAACCCAAGCTGTACTGTTCAGTAGGATAATAGTAGATCAACCCAAGCTGTACTGTTCAGTTGGATAATAGCAGACCAACCCAAGCTGTACTGTTTAGTAGGATAATAGTAGACCAACCCAAGCTGTACTGTTCAGTAGGATAATAGTAGACCAACCCATGCTGTACTGTTCAGTAGGATAATAGTAGACCAACCCAAGCTGTACTGTTCAGTTGGATAATAGTAGACAAACCCAAGCTGTTCTGTTCAGTAGGATAATAGTAGACCAACCCAAGCTGTACTGTTCAGTAGGATAATAGTAGACCAACCCAAACTGTACTGTTCAGTAGGATAATAGTAGACCAACCCAAGCTGTACTGTTCAGTAGGATAATAGTAGACCAACCCAAGCTGTACTGTTCAGTAGGATAATAGTAGACCAACCCAAGCTGTACTGTTCAGTAGGATAATAGTAGACCAACCCAAGCTGTACTGTTCAGTAGGATAATAGTAGACCAACCCAAGCTGTACTGTTCAGTAGGATAATAGTAGACCAACCCAAGCTGTACTGTTCAGTAGGATAATAGTAGACCAACCCAAGCTGTACTGCTCAGTAGGATAATAGTAGACCAACCCAAGCTGTTCTGTTCAATAGGATAATAGTAGACCAACCCAAGCTGTACTGTTCAGTAGGATAATAGTAGACCAACCCAAGCTGTTCTGTTCAGTAGGATAATAGTAGACCAACCCAAGCTGTACTGTTCAGTAGGATAATAGTAGACCAACCCAAACTGTACTGTTCAGTAGGATAATAGTAGACCAACCCAAGCTGTACTGTTCAGTAGGATAATAGTAGACCAACCCAAGCTGTACTGTTCAGTAGGATAATAGTAGACCAACCCAAGCTGTACTGTTCAGTAGGATAATAGTAGACCAACCCAAGCTGTACTGTTCAGTAGGATAATAGTAGACCAACCCAAGCTGTACTGTTCAGTAGGATAATAGTAGACCAACCCAAGCTGTACTGTTCAGTAGGATAATAGTAGACCAACCCAAGCTGTACTGCTCAGTAGGATAATAGTAGACCAACCCAAGCTGTTCTGTTCAGTAGGATAATAGTAGACCAACCCAAGCTGTACTGTTCAGTAGGATAATAGTATACCAACCCAAACTGTACTGTTCAGTAGGATAATAGTAGACCAACCCAAGCTGTACTGTTCAGTAGGATAATAGTAGACCAACCCAAGCTGTACTGTTCAGTAGGATAATAGTATTACTATTATTGAAACAGAGAAACTGACGAAGAAACAGGTTTCAGAATTTATCTCATTTTTATTTCAGGTTTTTGTTCTCAAAGTCAAACTTTTTTTTTACAGAAAAACATAACATATAACAGTATATAACAGTATTAAACCACATCAGGAGACCACGTTTGAGTTTTGGGAAGAATCTAAGAAATGTAGATTTTAATTTGAGTGTGAACCTGTAGTACAGACACCTGGCACTATTGTTGTATTAGCAGTGTTTATGTAGTAGACACCTAGCACTATTGTTGTATTAGCAGTGTTTATATAGTACAGACACCTGGTGGAACCAACTTCACATCGCCCCCCAGAAGAAAGGCACACAGACACCCACACTTCAGGTTGACTCAGTTTTTATCTGCAGTAAAAGATATCAAACAGTGATGACAGACATTGACAGATAGGACACAAGATATCTGTTAGAGAGGAGCAACAGTAGTGATACATGGTTAGGTAGGACACAAGATATCTGTTAGATAGGAACAACAGTAGTGACACATGGTTAGGTAGGACACAAGATATCTGTTAGATAGGAACAACAGTAGTGATACATGGTTAGGTAGGACACAAGATATCTGATAGAGAGGAACAACAGTAGTGATACATGGTTAGGTAGGACACAAGATATCTGTTAATAGGAACAACAGTAACGTTATTGATACAAACCCTCAAAGTGAAGTGATATTAATCCATAAATACAGAGCACAAGTACAACCCTTTTATATAAACCTTTTAAGGTAGTAAGAAAATAAACATTCACTTAATATTTCAATAAGTCCCCTGCTAGTAAATTACCTGCTGGTAATAACTAGCGTGACATTGTAGTGCAGAGACCAACGGTGCTCGTTAGCTCGTCATTAACACGGCTAGCTAAGACAGCAACAACTTGGTTAACTGGCTGAAATAGGTCTTCAATTCATGAACGGCTAAATAAATATCTACAGAGCCACATTCGCTATTGCCTTTAGGATATATGAACCAGTTTTCCAAAACCACTATTGTGTTATACAGTTTGAAACAGTGTTTATGTCCAGAGGAAGAGGACTCGAACCTGCTCTCAGAATATCTGTCAGACTGAGGAGCGGGCAGACCAACTTCCCAAATAGGGGAGAAGCACTCAAAACACACTAGTTGTTCTTTCAAAGAAAATTAAACAAAAATGGTAAGTCCGAAGACCTCTCGTATTACCAACATTACTACAATGGCAGCAAATATTTTAATGAATTCAGTAACACATAATGAAAGGAAACGTTATTCATATCACCCCTTTTCCTGAGGTGAATGGTTTCACCCACTACTCTCCCGGAACTGAGGCTTTGACATCAACAGTTTCACTTTGTTCCACCTTTGGTGAGCAAAACAGCGAATAACGTAGCTAAATACTGACATTATCCTCCATCGAGATATCTGTTCATATCTAAATACATGGCTCTGCTTTGGTCTATTCCATTGATATTGTCAAACTGAACATTACATTGAACATGTGAGTCATTTAGCAGACGCTCTTATCCAGAGAGACTTACAGTAGTGACTGGATACATTTTCATACGTTGCATTGGCAGGACAATTCCATTAGTAGTTGGGAGGAGAGCAGAAAGAGCCTAACACCTCCACTGATACTGTGTAACCTGTCTGCAGTCAAGCAGCCATCCAGACTGAAGTGAAGGCCTTGTTACAGAATGAAAACACCTTCTCTTTCGTCGGCATGGCAACCTGTAAACATGTCAGTGGCGTCACAATGTTGCACAACAGCAGCAGAACATTGGATGGAGGGTCATTGTATCATTACACAGTGTCCCTGTCTATTCTACTGTATTGGTACATGTGGTGTTACAATACATTAGAAGATCTGTAGACGGCAGCATTGAAACAATTTACAACACATCGTCAACTAGCAACCTACTCTGTTTCAGTGCTGTTTAAAAATCCCACTTATTTTATTCTGCTGTTAGAGGCCATCAGTAGAGACAGTCAGGAAAATAGTCTTTGTGGCAAGTTTTTTTCTGTCAAACCTGGGAAGTGTGTCTATATAGGTAAGTACATATACAATTAGGATTTTACTTTAAGGTCAAATGTACTGTAACTGTCTAGTTGTGAAGAGAATCTAAATATATTGTTTATTGACCTCCTCTCCATTCTAGCACCATACATTGTGTTATTTACTGATCTCCTCTCCATTCTAGCACCATACATTCTGTTGTTTACTGATCTCCTCTCCATTCTAGCACCATACGTTCTGTTGTTTACTGATCTCCTCTCCATTCTAGCACCATACGTTCTGTTGTTTACTGATCTCCTCTCCATTCTAGCACCATGCGTTCTGTTGTTTACTGATCTCCTCTCCACTCTAGCACCATACGTTCTGTTGTTTACTGATCTCCTCTCCATTCTAGCACCATACGTTCTGTTGTTTACTGATCTCCTCTCCATTCTAGCACCATATGTTCTGTTGTTTACTGATCTCCTCTCCATTCTAGCACCATACGTTCTGTTGTTTACTGATCTCCTCTCCATTCTAGCACCATACGTTCTGTTGTTTACTGATCTCCTCTCCATTCTAGCACCATACGTTCTGTTGTTTACTGATCTCCTCTCCATTCTAGCACCATACGTTCTGTCGTTTACTGATCTCCTCTCCATTCTAACACCATACGTTCTGTTGTTTACTGATCTCTCCATTCTAGCACCATACGTTCTGTTGTTTACTGATCTCCTCTCCATTCTAGCACCATACATTCTGTTGTTTACTGATCTCCTCTCCATTCTAGCACCATACGTTCTGTCGTTTACTGATCTCCTCTCCATTCTAGCACCATACGTTCTGTTGTTTACTGATCTCCTCTCCATTCTAGCACCATACGTTCTGTTGTTTACTGATCTCCTCTCCATTCTAGCACCATACATTCTGTTGTTTACTGATCTCCTCTCCATTCTAGCACCATACGTTCTGTTGTTTACTGATCTCCTCTCCATTCTAGCACCATACATTCTGTTGTTTACTGATCTCCTCTCCATTCTAGCACCATACGTTCTGTTGTTTACTGATCTCCTCTCCATTCTAGCACCATACGTTCTGTTGTTTACTGATCTCCTCTCCATTCTAGCACCATACGTTCTGTTGTTTACTGATCTCCTCTCCATTCTAGCACCATACGTTCTGTTGTTTACTGATCTCCTCTCCATTCTAGCACCATACGTTCTGTCGTTTACTGATCTCCTCTCCATTCTAGCACCATACGTTCTTCAGAAGCTGGACAGCATATGAATAGAATCCATCTTCTCTCCCCTTCTCCCCTCAAGACCAACATCACACAAGATGCTTCAGAACAACAACAACAAGAAGCTGGTGAAGTTGCTACCCAACAGGAACAACCAATATGTTTAAGTTATATATTCTACCAAGTGTTAATGTCATTGTAGAGGGTGGGTCCCAAAGACCCTCCCCATTAGTGATTAAGGGGACTTGAAGATTCATCTGTTTTGCTACAGGCCTTATAATAGATACTGTTTCTATGTGTCTAAAACTCTGCCACTATACGTTGTACAAGCATCTATATTAGTCTTTGTGGTTAGGCCCTGGCTGTTGTGAGAGTGTGCTTGCAGGCTGGGTCTGAGTCTATATTAGTCTTTGTGGTTAAGCCCTGGCTGATGTGAGAGTGGGCTTGCAGGCTGGGTCTGAGTCTATATTAGTTTTTGTGGTTAGGCCCTGGCTGATGTGAGAGTGGGCTTGCAGGCTGGGTCTGAGTCTATATTAGTCTTTGTGGTTAGGCCCTGGCTGATGTGAGAGTGTGCTTGCAGGCTGGGTCTGAGTCTATATTAGTCTTTGTGGTTAGGCCCTGGCTGATGTGAGAGTGTGCTTGCAGGCTGGGTCTGAGTCTATATTAGTCTTTGTGGTTAGGCCCTGGCTGATGTGAGAGTGGGCTTGCAGGCTGGGTCTGAGTCTATATTAGTCTTTGTGGTTAGGCCCTGGCTGTTGTGAGAGTGGGCTTGCAGGCTGGGTCTGAGTCTATATTAGTCTTTGTGGTTAGGCCCTGGCTGTTGTGAGAGTGGGCTTGCAGGCTGGGTCTGAGTCTATATTAGTCTTTGTGGTTAGGCCCTGGCTGTTGTGAGAGTGGGCTTGCAGGCTGGGTCTGAGTCTATATTAGTCTTTGTGGTTAGGCCCTGGCTGTTGTGAGAGTGGGCTTGCAGGCTGGGTCTGAGTCTATATTAGTCTTTGTGGTTAGGCCCTGGCTGTTGTGAGAGTGGGCTTACAGGCTGGGTCTGAGTCTATATTAGTCTTTGTGGTTAAGCCCTGGCTGATGTGAGAGTGGGCTTGCAGGCTGGGTCTGAGTCTATATTAGTCTTTGTGGTTAGGCCCTGGCTGTTGTGAGAGTGTGGTTGCAGGCTGGGTCTGAGTCTATATTAGTCTTTGTGGTTAGGCCCTGGCTGTTGTGAGAGTGGGCTTGCAGGATGGGTCTGAGTCAGACTGAAACTAGATAAAGAGAAGTAACCACTGTCTGGTTTTGACATGTTGATATTGTGTGACAGAGGTCAATGCTAATGAATTCAGAGAAGCTACTGTACCAGGTTACTTTATAAGGTAACCTCAGCTTATTGATACACACACACATTGACGTAGGTGATTATACCACCAGGTAGTGACCACATGTATATAATCAGCTGTGCCCTGAGGTGGGTTGCAGAACTTACTCTGAAACATACATGCTGTGTTCCCGTTGTCAACTTCTGTCTGCAACCATGTTAATAAATGAATGATTTATTTACTTAAAGATATTGTCTGATTGCTGATTTCACCAATTAGCAAATGATTGACAAAGAACAAGGAATCTGCCCCGACATCACCACCATGAATGTTTAAGTTGTATAGTCTACCAAGTGTTAATGTCACCACCATGAATGTAGAAGTTATATAGTCTACCAAGTGTTAATGTCACCACCATGAATGTTTAAGTTATATAGTCTACCAAGTGTTAATGTCACCACCATGGATGTAGAAGTTATATAGTCTACCAAGTGTTAATGTCACTACATGTTTAAGTTATATAGTCTACCAAGTGTTAATTTCTATCCTACTGTGATACTTGTGAGTTGATGTGATGTCATTGATGATTTCTAACAGATTTCCACACAGTGGAGTCCCTGCAGATTGTGAAAAACAGGATGTGTCACACACTGTGGTCACACCCAAACAGCTCTTTGCTGTACGCCCAGACTTAACACTAAGTCACACAAGACAAGTTTGTATCAGTGGAAAAAAACGAGCATTTAACAACAGACAATTCTCTAAGTAAAAAAAACAGTATAGCATGTCTAATGTACCACTACACCTGTTGAGTTGACTTGGGTAACAGACCTCTAGCTTCTACAACACAGAAAGTTAGAGGGGACTTTCCCAAGTCAGTCACTGACAATTAGGTCAGATATTATAGGACACTATGTGTAACTGCTGCTCTGTCAGCAGTTTCCTGTGGAGTTTTTCTGATGCCAGTGTTTCCTTTAGGAAGGAGGGTTTAACTGATCTGATTTGCTTAACAGTTTGCCACATAATTGAAGTAAGGAAGTAATGAGTTAGAAATCATATAGCCTAGCAGTATTTCTCACTCTTCAGTCCTCTCTTCATGACAGTAGACGTGTTTCGCTCAGTGGAGCCCCAGTTAGAGACAGATATGATACCTGCAGTGATATTGATGATCCTGTTCTGGAGCACAGGTATGTTTTCGAAATTGTTAGATACATTATAATTTGCAGGGTTAGTAAAATAACATGCAACTGGAAGCAGACAGTAAAAATGTGTCTCAAAGCAGGACAATGATGTGATCACCTGTAAATGTACTTTACTGTAGCCTAACTGTCCATCTGGGGACAGGCAATAATATCAGTTAAGGTGTGATGGTCAGTGTTATTAGGACCAAGGTAAGACCCAAATGCAGACAGCAGGGTTCAGGCAAAGTTAGAACAGGACAGGCAGAGTTGTCAGGCAGGTGGGCTCAGAGTCAGGACGGCAGAGTGGTCAGGCAGGTGGGCTCAGGGTCAGGAAAGGCAGAGTGGTCAGGTAGGTGGGCTCAGAGTCAGGACAGGCAAGTGAGCTCAGAGTCAGGACAGGCAGAGTGGTCAGGCAGGTGGGCTCAGAGTCAGGACAGGCAGAGTGGTCAGGCAGGCGGGCTCAGTGTCAGGACAGGCAGAGTGGTCAGGCAGTTGGGCTCAGAGTCAGGACAGGCAGAGTGGTCAGGCAGTTGGGCTCAGGGTCAGGACAGGCAGAGTGGTCAGGCAGGTGGGCTCAGGGTCAGGCAGGTGGGCTCAGCGTCAGGCAGGTGGGCTCAGAGTCAGGACAGGCAGAGTGGTCAGGCAGGTGGGCTCAGGGTCAGGACAGGCAGAGTGGTCAAGCAGGCGGGCTCAGAGTCAGGCAGGTGGGCTCAGAGTCAGAACAGGCAGAGTGGTCAGGCAGGTGGGCTCAGGGTCAGGACAGGCAGAGTGGTCAGGCAGGTGGGCTCAGAGTCAGGGCAGGCAGAGTGGTCAGGCAGGTGGGCTCAGAGTCAGGGTCAAGGGCCAAAACCGGGAGGACAAGAAAACAGAGACTGGGAAAAAGCATAAATACAGGCATAAATACACAGGGGATAATGGGGAAGATGGGCTTCACCTGGAAGGGGGTGGAGATAATCACAAAGACAGGTGAAACAGATCAGGGTGTGACACAATGTTCCCTCTAAACTGCAGATAAATCAGCCAATAGCGAGAAGCACAAGATTGAACTTCACTAACTTTTCTAGAGCAGCTGGTCACCAACCGGTTGATTGCGATTCTTCCCGATCACATCATGAAAGGTCATGTTGATGTTCATTTAACCTCTGTCTCTCTCTTCCTCTGACTCCTCCCTTTCTCCTTTGTTTCTCTCTCTGTCTCTGTCTCTCTCCTCTGTCTCTCTCTTTCTCCTCAGATCTCCAGGCTCAAAGCGTCAGTCCACCAGGTAGGTAGAGTATAAATCTACAGTGATTATAGCAGTTCAATATTAGTCAACTTTATTATCCCACATGGAGAAATTCATGTGTCCATACAAACCATTCTAAACCCCAATAACAAGTAGTGTTTTATGGAACTACTAATACTTGTCAACCACAAAGCATCACTGCTGTTAGAATAACAGAATCACTGTCATCATCTGTCCTCACCACTGTGTTTTCCTCTCTGCTGTTTACAGCTGAATACTCAGTCAGACTGGTGAATGGGACCACTTCCTGTTCTGGGACAGTGGAAGTCTTCTATGAAGGAGAGTGGACAGGTCTATGTACTAGGTGGTGGAGCATGATGAGAGAGAATAAGGTTGTGTGTAGAGAGATGGACTGTGGGAATCCTGTATCTGTATCTAGAGGACCTCTGATTGAAGATGGAAGAGGAGGAGTCAGACTACATAGATGTAGTGGAGATGAGTCTTCTATTAGACAGTGTAACATCATAGAAGGACCTGGTTTCTGTGATGGTGAATATTATCGTCATGTGACCTGTTCAGGTAAGAGACTGGTCATATTGAGAGATTTATTTATACATTATATAATATTACCATGTATCATGTTTTATGTGTTTTTATTTCATTTAAATAGAGGGAGAGATGTCAGATGTATTTAAACATTATATTTGTGTTTGTCATATTGGTTTATGGGAGATGTTCATGGGCAGATCATTGTAGTTCAGATGTTACTGAAGTGAAGCTGCCTGATGGATGTCCAGCTGTTTATTTTCTATAAAGTGAAGTGAACTTATTCCTGTCTCCTACCTGCATTATTCCCAACCCGATCCTGAGTGACTAAGAACCCATTTCTACCTCTTACAGTATCAAACATAGCAAACTACAATCTTTTATCCAACATATTTGTGTTTAGTCCTTGACAGTGTCATCAACAAAACTGATTGAATGTTCAACCAACTCTTTTTCTCCAGAGTCTGTGCGGCTTGTGGATGGAGCTGGTCTCTGCTCTGGGAGAGTGGAGGTGAAGTCCAATCAGTCCTGGGCCTCAGTGTGTGAAGCTGACTTTGACCGGCAGGATGCAGAGGTAGTCTGTAGGGATGTTGGCTGTGGGGCTCCTGCAGCTCTACAGGGGGGGCTCTATGGAGAAGGTGAGGGTCAGACCTGGGATAAAGAGTTCCAGTGTAAAGGTAATGAGTCCCTTCTCCTGGACTGTGACACCTCAGACAGAGAGAACAACACCTGCCTACCTGGTAATGCTGTTGGACTCACCTGCTCAGGTAAGAAACAGTTTGTCACTCAATCAACATTGTTTCTCACCTGGAGTGAAGAATATGAGAGACAATATAGGTGTGTTTTAGTGAGAAAATAGTACGATTACTGTCTCTCTCTTTTCTTTTCTCAGAGCCTGATGATGTGAGGCTGGTGGGAGGAGGCAGTCGCTGTGCTGGTGGAGTGGAGTGGTACGATCAGGGAGAGTGGAGGATTGTGGGAGCTGAGGACTGGGACCAGAGGGATGTAGCTGCAGTAGTGTGTAGACAGCTGGGTTGTGTCTCCACTGTTTCAGTACCACCTGGAAACACCACTAGAGGGTTTAGAGTTTCCTGTTCTGGGTCTGAGTCTTCACTGAGGGGATGTAGAAGAATGTATGATCTCCGTCCTGGACTCACCGTGATCTGCTCAGGTAATAACAAGATACACTATATTGCCAAAAGTATGTGGACTTTAGTGGATTTGGCTATTTCAGTCACACCTGTTGGTGACAGGTGTATAAAATCGAGCACACTGCCATGCAATCTCCATAGACAAACATCAACAGTAAAATGTCCTTACTGAAGATCTCAGTGACTTTCAACGTGGCACGTCTAGGAGAAACAACGGCTCAGCCGTGAAGTGGTAGACAACACAAGCTCACAGAACGGACCGCCGGGTGTTGAACCACGTAGAGCGTAAAAATTATCCTCTGTTGTAAAACTCACTGCTGAGTTCCACATACTTTAGTCCATGTATTATATCTCCTTCCTGGACTCACAGTGATCTGCTCAGGAAATATCAACATATTATAATTATATTCAACTGATTTCCTTCATTCACACAACTTCCTCTGCACCTCTCATGATGACTGTTTAACTTGTCAGTCTGCTTTACTAAATAGATCACTCAGTCAAGTAGGAATCAAATACAACTTAAATATCCCAGAATGCTTTGTATTTGAGTGTTACCTCAGTGAACTTCTCTACTCACTACCACTGTCACAGGTCATGTTATTGTCACATCTAAATGAGGAAAGTAGTTGAGGAGCTACGTTTTCTTTTTCTCTCCTCTTGTTCCAGATGTCCTGCTTCAGCCTGATATCAACATATGTTGTCTCAGTGACTGTAGGCCCACTACTCATGTTGCCCTGTGAGGGAGGGTGGCTGGCACTGTTACATGCTGATGTTATTGTCATATCTATAGGAAACTAGTTGAAGAGGTTTTTCTTGTTCTCTTTTATTGTTACAGATCTCCTGGTCCAGCCTGATATCTTCCTGACTGACCCAATGGGAGGGGTCTTCAGGGGCCACCAGGGGCCCGAGATGTTCAGGGGCTACAACTTCACCATCACCTGCTCCACTCAGCCACAGTACCCAGGAGGCTCCTTCCTCCTCAAGTTCACTGGCTCCAACAGAACCCAGACCCAGCCAGCTGTCAATCACTCTGCTGTCTTCCTCTTCCCTGCTGCAGATGACTCCCACCAAGGGAACTACAGATGTGTTTATGACAATTATGTTTTCTCTCATAACTTCTCCTCTGAGAGTGAGCTCCTCTCCCTCACCATCACAGGTAACTGAACAATAACCAGACTTATAACTTTGTCATTGAAAGATTTCCCACAGATCTATGTGATGATGATCAGTCCCCTCATCAAAGGTGTTTCTGTTTGCAGCCTCTCCTCTGCCAGCGTTCATCATCAGACACGTTGTAGTGCTGCTGATCCTACTGACAACAATCACCACCTCCTACCTGTACTACAAGGTAAAGACATTTACTCAGATGTTACAAGTCATTTAAACTAGAGGGAGAGGGAGAGGGAAGGAGAGAATGGAGACACTAGAGAGTAAATGTCTGACTGTTGGTGCTGTGTCTCCCTAGCCCACCAGGAGGCAGAAGAGAGTGAACAGGGTGAGCAGCATGGATCTTTATGTCAATGCCATGGAGATGGTCTCTCTGAGCTCCAGAGCTGAAGCTGGACCGGGAGAGGAGAGAGCAGCCCAGGGGACGGAGTAGGAGGAGAATGAAGCTGACCCTACATGCTGATCTTAGGTCAGTTTTGTGTTTTAAATCGATGGTCAGCAGTGGACTGGTGTTTAAAATGTGGTGATAAACCTGAAGTGGTTCTAATTGTAATAACAAGTTCAGAATTACTTTCTCTTTCTAGAACCTTGGAAGAAATCTAAAAGGAGTGACTGCAACCACCATTATTCATTTAGTTTGGTTTTTACGACCAGGGAAACATGGGGTTTTGGGTAAAATGGGGTTTGGGTAACATGGGGTTTGGGTAACATGGGGTTTTGGGTAACATGGGGTTTTGGGTAACATGGGGTTTTGGGTAACATGGGGTTTTGGGTAACATGGGGTTTTGGGTAACATGGGGTTTTGGGTAACATGGGGTTTTGGGTAACATGGGGTTTTGGTAACATGGGGTGTTGGTAACATGGGGTTTTGGTAACATGGGGTGTTGGGTAACATGGGGTTTTGGTAACATGGGGTTTTGGTAACATGGGGTGTTGGTAACATGGGGTTTTGGTAACATGGGGTTTTGGTAACATGGGGTTTGAGTAATTTAATTATTTTAATTACGTTTTTTGTTCCAGAATATATTGATTTTGTCTTTATCTTATTTAGTCTCTTAGATTCTTTATCTTATTTAGTGTCTCTTAGATTCTTTATCTTATTTAGTGTCTCTTAGATTCTTTATCTTATTTAGTGTCTCTTAGATTCTTTATCTTGAAGTGTTTCCATTATTAGTCCAGGTATTATTATAATCATCTGTTCATTCTTTGTATTTTGAAAACATTTTTTAATAAAGGGGTTTGTTGTTGTTTACCTCTCATGATGTTATTGATTATAAACGTTATGATATTGATTATGATGTAGATTAGTGTTATGTTGTTAGTACTATAGAGATAATGACGTTATTGATTATAAATGTTATGATATTGATTATGATGTAGATTAGTGTTATGTTGTTAATAGTATAGAGATAATGATGTTATTGATTATAAATGTTATATTGATTATGAAGTAGATTATTGTTGTGATGTTGGTCTCTAAACTGCCATGTAATCAACTGAATGTTTTTAATAAAATTACAGGCTGTCAGTCTGGTGTGATTTAATTATTAGACAGACTACAACATACAGTATGAATTAACTGAGATCAGTCTGTGTGATTCCCCTCTTGGACAGACTACAACATACAGTATGAATTAACTGAGATCAGTCTGTGTGATTCCCCTCTCGGACAGACTACAACATACAGTATGAATTAACTGAGATCAGTCTGTGTGATTCCCCTCTTGGACAGACTACAACATACAGTATGAACTAACTGAGATCAGTCTGTGTGATTTAATTATTAGACAGACTACAACATACAGTATGAATTAACTGAGATCAGTCTGTGTGATTCCCCTCTTGGACAGACTACAACATACAGTATGAATTAACTGAGATCAGTCTGTGTGATTCCCCTCTTGGAACAGACTACAACATACAGTATGAATTAACTGAGATCAGTCTGTGTGATTCCCCTCTTGGACAGACTACAACATACAGTATGAATTAACTGAGATCAGTCTGTGTGATTCCCCTCTTAGACAGACTACAACATACCGTATGAATTAACTAAGATCAGTCTGTGTGATTCCCCTCTTGGACAGACTACAACATACAGTATGAATTAACTGAGATCAGTCTGTGTGATTCCCCTCTTAGACAGACTACAACATACAGTATGAATTAACAGAGATCAGTCTGTGTGATTCCCCTCTTAGACAGACTACAACATACAGTATGAATTAACTGAGATCAGTCTGTGTGATTCCCCTCTTGGACAGACTACAACATACAGTATGAATTAACTGAGATCAGTCTGTGTGATTCCCCTCTTGGACAGACTACAACATACAGTATGAATTAACTGGTCATACATTTGGCAGGAGGTTAGGAAGTGCATCTCAGTTTCTACCTCATTTTGTGGGCTGTGTGCACATAGCCTGTCTTCTCTGGAGAGCCAGGTACTGACCTGTATATAGTCCTGCTGTTGTTATTTTACTGCTGCTCTTTAACTACTTGTTACTTTCATTTTTTATTCTTATCCATATTATTTTAACTGTTTCTGGTTAGGGCTCGTAACTAATACAATTTGATTTGAGTTCTGCCTACGGTGGCCTTTCTCAATAGCAAGGCTATGCTCACTGAGTCTGTACATAGTCAAAGCTTTCCTTAAGTTTGGGTCAGTCATAGTGGTCAGGTATTCTGCCACTGTGTTCTCTCTGTTTAGGGCTAAATTCTAGTTTGCTCTTTTTTTTATAATTCTTTCCAATGTGTCAAGTAATTATCTTTTTTCTCATGATTGGTTGGGTCTAATATGTTGCTGTCCTGGGGCTCTGTGGGGTCTGTTTGTGTTTGTGAACAGAGCCCCAGGTCCAGCTTGCTTAGGGGACTCTTCTGTCTGTCTTTCTGTCTCTCTCTCACACACAGATGAGAGGCTAATAATATCACCTGCTTAATTCAAACAGTGAGATACTACAACAAACAGAAAGAGAGAAGACATAAATGTAGTTATTTATCCTCCATAGACTATGATGTATTGTTGTCCTGGTGTGTAGTTTATTTATCCTCCACATAGACTATGATGTATTTGTTGTCCTGGTGTGTAGGTATTTATCCTCCCATAGACTATGATGTATTGTGTCCTGTGTGTAGTATTTATCCTCACACATAGACTATGATGTATTGTTGTCCTGGTGTGTAGTTTATTTATCCTCCACATAGACTATGATGTATTGTTGTCCTGGTGTGTAGTTATTTATCCTCCACATAGACTATGATGTATTGTTGTCCTGGTGTGTAGTTATTTATCCTCCATAGACTATGAGTATTGGTGTCCTGGTGTGTAGTTATTTATCCTCCCACATAGACTATGATGTATTGTTGTCCTGGTGTGTAGTTTATTTATCCTCCATAGACTATTATGTATTGTTGTCCCTGGTGTGTAGTTATTTATCCTCCATAGACTATGCTAATTGTTGTCCTGGTGTGTGTTATTTATCCTCCACATAGACTATGATGTATTGGTTGTCACTGGTTTGTAGTTATGTATCCTCCATAGACTATGATGTATTGTTGTCCTGGTGTGTAGTTATTTATCCTCCATAGACTATGATGTATTGCTCTCCTGGTGTGTAGTTATTTATCCTCCATAGACTATGAATGTATTGTTGTCCTGGTGTTGGTAGTTATTTATCCTCCATAGACTATGATGTATTGTTGTCTCTGGTGTGTAGTTATTTATCCTCCATAGACTATATGTATTGTTGTCCTGGTGTGTAGTTATTATCCTCCATAGACTATGATGTTATTGTTGTCCTGGTGTGTAGTTATTTTATCCTCCACATTGATTATGATGTATGTTGTCCTGGTGTGTAGTTATTTATCCTCACATTGATTATGTTGTATTGTTGTCCTGGTGTGTAGTTATTTATCCTCCATAGACTATTATGTATTGTTGTCCTGGTGTGTAGTTATTTATCCTCCATAGACTATGATGTCTTGTTGTCCTGTGTGTAGTTTATTTTATCCTCCATAGACTATGATGTATTGTTGTCCTGGTGTGTAGTTATTTATCCTCCACATAGACTATGATGTATTGTTGTCCTGGTGTGTAGTTATTTATCCTCCATAGACTATGATGTATTGTTGTCCTGGTGTGTAGTTATTTATCCTCCACATAGACTGTGATATATTGTTGTCCTGGTGTGTAGTTATTTATCCTCCACATAGACTATGATGTATTGTTGTCCTGGTGTGTAGTTATTTATCCTCCACATAGATTATGATGTATTGTTGTCCTGGTGTGTAGTTATTTATCCTCCACATAGACTATGATGTATTGTTGTCCTGGTGTGTAGTTATTTATCCTCCACATAGACTATGATGTATTGTTGTCCTGGTGTGTAGTTATTTATCCTCCACATAGACTATGATGTATTGTTGTCCTGGTGTGTAGTTATTTATCCTCCACATAGACTATGATGTATTGTTGTCCTTGTGTGTAGTTATTTATCCTCCATAGACTATGATGTATTGTTGTCCTGGTGTGTAGTTATTTATCCTCCACATAGACTATGATGTATTGTTGTGCTGGTGTGTAGTTATTTATCCTCCATAGACTATGATGTATTGTTGTCCTGGTGTGTAGTTATTTATCCTCCACATAGACTATGATGTATTGTTGTGCTGGTGTGTAGTTATTTATCCTCCATAGACAATGATGTATTGTTGTCCTGGTGTGTAGTTATTTATCCTCCACATAGACTATGATGTATTGTTGTCCTGGTGTGTAGTTATTTATCCTCCACATAGACTATGATGTATTGTTGTCCTGGTGTGTAGTTATTTATCCTCCATAGACTATGATGTATTGTTGTCCTGGTGTGTAGTTATTTATCCTCCACATAGACTATGATGTATTGTTGTCCTGGTGTGTAGTTATTTATCCTCCACATAGACTATGATGTATTGTTGTCCTGGTGTGTAGTTATTTATCCTCCATAGACTATGATGTATTGTTGTCCTGGTGTGTAGTTATTTATCCTCCATAGACTATGATGTATTGTTGTCCTGGTGTGTAGTTATTTATCCTCCACATAGACTATGATGTATTGTTGTCCTGGTGTGTAGTTATTTATCCTCCATAGACTATGATGTATTGTTGTCCTGGTGTGTAGTTATTTATCCTCCACATAGACTATGATGTATTGTTGTCCTGGTGTGTAGTTATTTATCCTCCATAGACTATGATGTATTGTTGTCCTGGTGTGTAGTTATTTATCCTCCATAGACTATGATGTATTGTTGTCCTGGTGTGTAGTTATTTATCCTCCACATAGACTATGATGTATTGTTGTCCTGGTGTGTAGTTATTTATCCTCCACATAGACTATGATGTATTGTTGTCCTGGTGTGTAGTTATTTATCCTCCATAGACTATGATGTATTGTTGTCCTGGTGTGTAGTTATTTATCCTCCACATAGACTATGATGTATTGTTGTCCTGGTGTGTAGTTATTTATCCTCCACATAGACTATGATGTATTGTTGTCCTGGTGTGTAGTTATTTATCCTCCACATAGACTATTATGTATTGTTGTCCTGGTGTGTAGTTATTTATCCTCCACATAGACTATGATGTATTGTTGTCCTGGTGTGTAGTTATTTATCCTCCACATAGACTATGATGTATTGTTGTCCTGGTGTGTAGTTATTTATCCTCCACATAGACTATGATGTATTGTTGTCCTGGTGTGTAGTTATTTATCCTCCACATAGACTATGATGTATTGTTGTCCTGGTGTGTAGTTATTTATCCTCCATAGACTATGATGTATTGTTGTCCTGGTGTGTAGTTATTTATCCTCCATAGACTATGATGTATTGTTGTCCTGGTGTGTAGTTATTTATCCTCCACATAGACTATGATGTATTGTTGTCCTGGTGTGTAGTTATTTATCCTCCACATAGACTATGATGTATTGTTGTCCTGGTGTGTAGTTATTTATCCTCCATAGACTATGATGTATTGTTGTCCTGGTGTGTAGTTATTTATCCTCCACATAGACTATGATGTATTGTTGTCCTGGTGTGTAGTTATTTATCCTCCATAGACTATGATGTATTGTTGTCCTGGTGTGTAGTTATTTATCCTCCATAGACTATGATGTATTGTTGTCCTGGTGTGTAGTTATTTATCCTCCACATAGACTATGATGTATTGTTGTCCTGGTGTGTAGTTATTTATCCTCCACATAGACTATGATGTATTGTTGTCCTGGTGTGTAGTTATTTATCCTCCACATAGACTATGATGTATTGTTGTGCTGGTGTGTAGTTATTTATCCTCCATAGACTATGATGTATTGTTGTCCTGGTGTGTAGTTATTTATCCTCCACATAGACTATGATGTATTGTTGTCCTGGTGTGTAGTTATTTATCCTCCACATAGACTATGATGTATTGTTGTCCTGGTGTGTAGTTATTTATCCTCCACATAGACTATGATGTATTGTTGTCCTGGTGTGTAGTTATTTATCCTCCACATAGACTATGATGTATTGTTGTCCTGGTGTGTAGTTATTTATCCTCCACATAGACTATGATGTATTGTTGTCCTGGTGTGTAGTTATTTATCCTCCATAGACTATGATGTATTGTTGTCCTGGTGTGTAGTTATTTATCCTCCACATAGACTATGATGTATTGTTGTCCTGGTGTGTAGTTATTTATCCTCCACATAGACTATGATGTATTGTTGTCCTGGTGTGTAGTTATTTATCCTCCATAGACTATGATGTATTGTTGTCCTGGTGTGTAGTTATTTATCCTCCACATAGACTATGATGTATTGTTGTCCTGGTGTGTAGTTATTTATCCTCCACATAGACTATGATGTATTGTTGTCCTGGTGTGTAGTTATTTATCCTCCACATAGACTATGATGTATTGTTGTCCTGGTGTGTAGTTATTTATCCTCCACATAGACTATGATGTATTGTTGTCCTGGTGTGTAGTTATTTATCCTCCATAGACTATGATGTATTGTTGTCCTGGTGTGTAGTTATTTATCCTCCACATAGACTATGATGTATTGTTGTCCTGGTGTGTAGTTATTTATCCTCCATAGACTATGATGTATTGTTGTCCTGGTGTGTAGTTATTTATCCTCCATAGACTATGATGTATTGTTGTCCTGGTGTGTAGTTATTTATCCTCCACATAGACTATGATGTATTGTTGTCCTGGTGTGTAGTTATTTATCCTCCACATAGACTATGATGTATTGTTGTCCTGGTGTGTAGTTATTTATCCTCACATAGACTATGATGTATTGTTGTCCTGGTGTGTAGTTATTTATCCTCCACATAGACTATGATGTATTGTTGTCCTGGTGTGTAGTTATTTATCCTCACATAGACTATGATGTATTGTTGTCCTGGTGTGTAGTTATTTATCCTCCACATAGACTATGATGTATTGTTGTCCTGGTGTGTAGTTATTTATCCTCCACATAGACTATGATGTATTGTTGTCCTGGTGTGTAGTTATTTATCCTCCACATAGACTATGATGTATTGTTGTCCTGGTGTGTAGTTATTTATCCTCCACATAGACTATGATGTATTGTTGTCCTGGTGTGTAGTTATTTATCCTCCATAGACTATGATGTATTGTTGTCCTGGTGTGTAGTTATTTATCCTCCACATAGACTATGATGTATTGTTGTCCTGGTGTGTAGTTATTTATCCTCCACATAGACTATGATGTATTGTTGTCCTGGTGTGTAGTTATTTATCCTCCACATAGACTATGATGTATTGTTGTCCTGGTGTGTAGTTATTTATCCTCCACATAGACTATGATGTATTGTTGTCCTGGTGTGTAGTTATTTATCCTCCACATAGACTATGATGTATTGTTGTCCTGGTGTGTAGTTATTTATCCTCCATAGACTATGATGTATTGTTGTCCTGGTGTGTAGTTATTTATCCTCCACATAGACTATGATGTATTGTTGTCCTGGTGTGTAGTTATTTATCCTCCACATAGACTATGATGTATTGTTGTCCTGGTGTGTAGTTATTTATCCTCCACATAGACTATGATGTATTGTTGTCCTGGTGTGTAGTTATTTATCCTCCACATAGACTATGATGTATTGTTGTCCTGGTGTGTAGTTATTTATCCTCCACATAGACTATGATGTATTGTTGTCCTGGTGTGTAGTTATTTATCCTCCACATAGACTATGATGTATTGTTGTCCTGGTGTGTAGTTATTTATCCTCCATAGACTATGATGTATTGTTGTCCTGGTGTGTAGTTATTTATCCTCCACATAGACTATGATGTATTGTTGTCCTGGTGTGTAGTTATTTATCCTCCACATAGACTATGATGTATTGTTGTCCTGGTGTGTAGTTATTTATCCTCCACATAGACTATGATGTATTGTTGTCCTGGTGTGTAGTTATTTATCCTCCATAGACTATGATGTATTGTTGTCCTGGTGTGTAGTTATTTATCCTCCACATAGACTATGATGTATTGTTGTCCTGGTGTGTAGTTATTTATCCTCCACATAGACTATGATGTATTGTTGTCCTGGTGTGTAGTTATTTATCCTCCATAGACTATGATGTATTGTTGTCCTGGTGTGTAGTTATTTATCCTCCCATAGACTATGATGTATTGTTGTCCTGGTGTGTAGTTATTTATCCTCCACATAGACTATGATGTATTGTTGTCCTGGTGTGTAGTTATTTATCCTCCACATAGACTATGATGTATTGTTGTCCTGGTGTGTAGTTATTTATCCTCCATAGACTATGATGTATTGTTGTCCTGGTGTGTAGTTATTTATCCTCCACATAGACTATGATGTATTGTTGTCCTGGTGTGTAGTTATTTATCCTCCACATAGACTATGATGTATTGTTGTCCTGGTGTGTAGTTATTTATCCTCCACATAGACTATGATGTATTGTTGTCCTGGTGTGTAGTTATTTATCCTCCATAGACTATGATGTATTGTTGTCCTGGTGTGTAGTTATTTATCCTCCATAGACTATGATGTATTGTTGTCCTGGTGTGTAGTTATTTATCCTCCATAGACTATGATGTATTGTTGTCCTGGTGTGTAGTTATTTATCCTCCATAGACTATGATGTATTGTTGTCCTGGTGTGTAGTTATTTATCCTCCACATAGACTATGATGTATTGTTGTCCTGGTGTGTAGTTATTTATCCTCCACATAGACTATGATGTATTGTTGTCCTGGTGTGTAGTTATTTATCCTCACATAGACTATGATGTATTGTTGTCCTGGTGTGTAGTTATTTATCCTCCATAGACTATGATGTATTGTTGTCCTGGTGTGTAGTTATTTATCCTCCATAGACTATGATGTATTGTTGTCCTGGTGTGTAGTTATTTATCCTCCACATAGACTATGATGTATTGTTGTCCTGGTGTGTAGTTATTTATCCTCCATAGACTATGATGTATTGTTGTCCTGGTGTGTAGTTATTTATCCTCCACATAGACTATGATGTATTGTTGTCCTGGTGTGTAGTTATTTATCCTCCACATAGACTATGATGTATTGTTGTCCTGGTGTGTAGTTATTTATCCTCCACATAGACTATGATGTATTGTTGTCCTGGTGTGTAGTTATTTATCCTCCACATAGACTATGATGTATTGTTGTCCTGGTGTGTAGTTATTTATCCTCCACATAGACTATGATGTATTGTTGTCCTGGTGTGTAGTTATTTATCCTCCATAGACTATGATGTATTGTTGTCCTGGTGTGTAGTTATTTATCCTCCACATAGACTATGATGTATTGTTGTCCTGGTGTGTAGTTATTTATCCTCCATAGACTATGATGTATTGTTGTCCTGGTGTGTAGTTATTTATCCTCCACATAGACTATGATGTATTGTTGTCCTGGTGTGTAGTTATTTATCCTCCATAGACTATGATGTATTGTTGTCCTGGTGTGTAGTTATTTATCCTCCACATAGACTATGATGTATTGTTGTCCTGGTGTGTAGTTATTTATCCTCCATAGACTATGATGTATTGTTGTCCTGGTGTGTAGTTATTTATCCTCCATAGACTATGATGTATTGTTGTCCTGGTGTGTAGTTATTTATCCTCCACATAGACTATGATGTATTGTTGTCCTGGTGTGTAGTTATTTATCCTCCACATAGACTATGATGTATTGTTGTCCTGGTGTGTAGTTATTTATCCTCCACATAGACTATGATGTATTGTTGTCCTGGTGTGTAGTTATTTATCCTCCACATAGACTATGATGTATTGTTGTCCTGGTGTGTAGTTATTTATCCTCCATAGACTATGATGTATTGTTGTCCTGGTGTGTAGTTATTTATCCTCCACATAGACTATGATGTATTGTTGTCCTGGTGTGTAGTTATTTATCCTCCATAGACTATGATGTATTGTTGTCCTGGTGTGTAGTTATTTATCCTCCACATAGACTATGATGTATTGTTGTCCTGGTGTGTAGTTATTTATCCTCCATAGACTATGATGTATTGTTGTCCTGGTGTGTAGTTATTTATCCTCCACATAGACTATGATGTATTGTTGTCCTGGTGTGTAGTTATTTATCCTCCACATAGACTATGATGTATTGTTGTCCTGGTGTGTAGTTATTTATCCTCCACATAGACTATGATGTATTGTTGTCCTGGTGTGTAGTTATTTATCCTCCACATAGACTATGATGTATTGTTGTCCTGGTGTGTAGTTATTTATCCTCCACATAGACTATGATGTATTGTTGTCCTGGTGTGTAGTTATTTATCCTCCATAGACTATGATGTATTGTTGTCCTGGTGTGTAGTTATTTATCCTCCACATAGACTATGATGTATTGTTGTCCTGGTGTGTAGTTATTTATCCTCCACATAGACTATGATGTATTGTTGTCCTGGTGTGTAGTTATTTATCCTCCATAGACTATGATGTATTGTTGTCCTGGTGTGTAGTTATTTATCCTCCATAGACTATGATGTATTGTTGTCCTGGTGTGTAGTTATTTATCCTCCACATAGACTATGATGTATTGTTGTCCTGGTGTGTAGTTATTTATCCTCCATAGACTATGATGTATTGTTGTCCTGGTGTGTAGTTATTTATCCTCCACATAGACTATGATGTATTGTTGTCCTGGTGTGTAGTTATTTATCCTCCACATAGACTATGATGTATTGTTGTCCTGGTGTGTAGTTATTTATCCTCCACATAGACTATGATGTATTGTTGTCCTGGTGTGTAGTTATTTATCCTCCACATAGACTATGATGTATTGTTGTCCTGGTGTGTAGTTATTTATCCTCACATAGACTATGATGTATTGTTGTCCTGGTGTGTAGTTATTTATCCTCCATAGACTATGATGTATTGTTGTCCTGGTGTGTAGTTATTTATCCTCCACATAGACTATGATGTATTGTTGTCCTGGTGTGTAGTTATTTATCCTCCATAGACTATGATGTATTGTTGTCCTGGTGTGTAGTTATTTATCCTCCATAGACTATGATGTATTGTTGTCCTGGTGTGTAGTTATTTATCCTCCACATAGACTATGATGTATTGTTGTCCTGGTGTGTAGTTATTTATCCTCCACATAGACTATGATGTATTGTTGTCCTGGTGTGTAGTTATTTATCCTCCATAGACTATGATGTATTGTTGTCCTGGTGTGTAGTTATTTATCCTCCACATAGACTATGATGTATTGTTGTCCTGGTGTGTAGTTATTTATCCTCCATAGACTATGATGTATTGTTGTCCTGGTGTGTAGTTATTTATCCTCCACATAGACTATGATGTATTGTTGTCCTGGTGTGTAGTTATTTATCCTCCACATAGACTATGATGTATTGTTGTCCTGGTGTGTAGTTATTTATCCTCCACATAGACTATGATGTATTGTTGTCCTGGTGTGTAGTTATTTATCCTCCACATAGACTATGATGTATTGTTGTCCTGGTGTGTAGTTATTTATCCTCCATAGACTATGATGTATTGTTGTCCTGGTGTGTAGTTATTTATCCTCCACATAGACTATGATGTATTGTTGTCCTGGTGTGTAGTTATTTATCCTCCACATAGACTATGATGTATTGTTGTCCTGGTGTGTAGTTATTTATCCTCCACATAGACTATGATGTATTGTTGTCCTGGTGTGTAGTTATTTATCCTCCACATAGACTATGATGTATTGTTGTCCTGGTGTGTAGTTATTTATCCTCCATAGACTATGATGTATTGTTGTCCTGGTGTGTAGTTATTTATCCTCCACATAGACTATGATGTATTGTTGTCCTGGTGTGTAGTTATTTATCCTCCACATAGACTATGATGTATTGTTGTCCTGGTGTGTAGTTATTTATCCTCCATAGACTATGATGTATTGTTGTCCTGGTGTGTAGTTATTTATCCTCCACATAGACTATGATGTATTGTTGTCCTGGTGTGTAGTTATTTATCCTCCACATAGACTATGATGTATTGTTGTCCTGGTGTGTAGTTATTTATCCTCCATAGACTATGATGTATTGTTGTCCTGGTGTGTAGTTATTTATCCTCCACATAGACTATGATGTATTGTTGTCCTGGTGTGTAGTTATTTATCCTCCACATAGACTATGATGTATTGTTGTCCTGGTGTGTAGTTATTTATCCTCCCATAGACTATGATGTATTGTTGTCCTGGTGTGTAGTTATTTATCCTCCATAGACTATGATGTATTGTTGTCCTGGTGTGTAGTTATTTATCCTCCATAGACTATGATGTATTGTTGTCCTGGTGTGTAGTTATTTATCCTCTACATAGACTATGATGTATTGTTGTCCTGGTGTGTAGTTATTTATCCTCCACATAGACTATGATGTATTGTTGTCCTGGTGTGTAGTTATTTATCCTCCATAGACTATGATGTATTGTTGTCCTGGTGTGTAGTTATTTATCCTCCATAGACTATGATGTATTGTTGTCCTGGTGTGTAGTTATTTATCCTCCACGTAGACTATGATGTATTGTTGTCCTGGTGTGTAGTTATTTATCCTCCATAGACTATGATGTATTGTTGTCCTGGTGTGTAGTTATTTATCCTCCACATAGACTATGATGTATTGTTGTCCTGGTGTGTAGTTATTTATCCTCCATAGACTATGATGTATTGTTGTCCTGGTGTGTAGTTATTTATCCTCCACATAGACTATGATGTCTGGTCCTCCAACTACTACATGTCTGGTCAGGGTCCAGAAGTCACCCACCAACCCTGGAGAGATACAGTCACCCACCAACCCTGGAGAGATACAGTCACCCACAACCCTGGAGAGATACAGTCACCCACCAACCCTGGAGAGATACAGTCACCCACCAACCCTGGAGAGATACAGTCACCCACCAACCCTGGAGAGATACAGTCACTCACCAACCCTGGAGAGATACAGTCACCCACCAACCCTGGAGAGATACAGTCACCCACCAACCCTGGAGAGATAGTCACCCCCAACCCTGGAGAGATACAGTCACCCACCAACCCTGGAGAGATACAGTCACCCACCAACCCTGGAGAGATACAGTCACCCACCAACCCTGGAGAGATACAGTCACCCACCAACCCTGGAGAGATACAGTCACTCACCAACCCTGGAGAGATACAGTCACCCACCAACCCTGGAGAGATACAGTCACCCACCAACCCTGGAGAGATACAGGTTTTGTAGGATTTTGTTCCAGACCACCACTGAAAACCTGAAGTAAAATTGGCTCATCATAAAGGATTTGATGATATATTGATTGACTGGTATGTGTTGTAGTGGTACCTGGCTGGGGAAACATCTACATACCTGGTCTCTGCCCCAATAATCTCTCCTTCCTCCCAAAGTGATGATATATTGATTGACTGGTATGTGTTGTAGTGGTACCTGGCTGGGGAAACATCTACATACCTGGTCTCTGCCCCAATAATCTCTCCTTCCTCCCAAAGTGATGATATATTGATTGACTGGTATGTGTTGTAGTGGTACCTGCTGGGAAACATCTACATACCTGGTCTGTGACCCAATAATCTCTCCTTTCTACCAAAGTGTGCACTTGTTCACTTCTCTTCAAGGACAGGATTTGACAGGAATTTATTAGTATGGAAACTCATGCTAATACCTTCACCTTCACCAATCCAATGTTTTTACACTTTATGGGGTGTAGTGAATGAGTGCACACTTCAGGAAGCAGTAAATACTTTTGGGACGCACCCCTGGCCCAGGCCGGAGGATTTCCAAACTGACCACTTTGCAAAGGGAGCCTATAATTCTGCTCTACTCTGGAATATATATATATATATAAATCCAGAATCTCTGGTGGCACAGCTAGCACTTTATGCCTCTGCGCCAACCTTTGACCCTTGTCAAAAGGGAGCCTATTAATTCTGTGGTGCTCTATTCTGGAATATTAACTGCCGTTTTGTCGCCCCCTGGTGGAAATAACCTCTTATTGATCTACCTCTCTATGGAGATCTCTGCAGTTTGTACCCGCAGCACACCGTACAAATATTCGAGGTTAACGCCTAATTACCGTTCTGCTAGCAGCAGGATAATATGCTGGCAAACATCATCAGATTATTTTCTTTCTAAATAAGAGTCCCCTGCAAAGACAACTCAAACTCAACTTTGAGAATATCGATTATTGTAGAGCAGTGCAGTGCAACGTTTGTTTTCACAGCATTGCAACCAATTTTGAAACAAATAAATTGAAAATTTGACATATTTTATTATTGTATAATATACCAGCATTTCTTCTGAATGTTTCCAAACTAAATACTGGTATGTTGAAAGCTGTAGGCAGTGGTGTAGTGGTGCCTGGAGAAGTGGGTATACAGTACTCTAATTTAGCAAAACATTTTCCAACGGCCCAGAGAAGGAAAGGCACCCTGTGTGAAAAGCACAAGAAACAGTGATACACACTGATGACCTAAATGATGAATCCCATATTGGTCTTTCACAGTCAGACCAACCCAAGTGGTACTGTTCAGTAGGATAATAGTAGACCACCCAAGCTGTACTGTTCAGTAGGATAATAGTAGACCAACCCAAGCTGTACTGTTCAGTAGGATAATAGTAGACCAACCAAGTGTACTGTTCAGTAGGATAATAGTAGACCAACCCAAGCTGTACTGTTCAGTAGGATAATAGTAGACCAACCCAAGCTGTACTGTTCAGTAGGATAATAGTAGACCAACCCAAGCTGTACTGTTCAGTAGGATAATAGTAGACCAACCCAAGCTGTACTGTTCAGTAGGATAATAGTAGACCAACCCAACTGTACTGTTCAGTAGGATAATAGTAGACCCACCCAAGCTGTACTGTTCAGTAGGATACTAGTAGACCAACCCAATTGTACTGTTCAGTAGGATAATAGTAGACCAACCCAAGCTGTACTGTTCAGTAGGATAATAGTAGACCAACCCAAGCTGTACTGTTCAGTAGGATAATAGTAGACCAACCCAAGCTGTACTGCTCAGTAGGACATTAGTAGGTATTGTATTGAATATATATATATATATATACAGACACCTAACACTGTTGGTTGATTAGCAGGTGGACTGTAGTTTATATAGTACAGGCACCTAACACTGTTGGGTGATTAGCAGTGGACTGTAGTTTATATAGTACAGACACCTACACTGTTGGTTGATTAGCAGGTGGACTGTAGTTTATATAGTAGCACGACACCTACACTATTGTTGTATTAGCATGTGTTTCTATAGTACAGACACCTACACTATTGTTGGATTAGCAGTGTTCATATAGTACAGACACCTACACTATTGTTGGATTAGCAGTGTTTATATAGTACAGACACCGAGCACTATTGTTGGTTGATTAGCAGTGTTTATATAGTACAGACACCTAGCACTATTGTTGATTAGCAGTGTTTATATAGTACAGACACCTAGCACTATTGTTGGATTAGCAGTGTTTATATAGTACAGACACCTAGCACTATTGTTGTATTAGCAG
>NW_022264229.1:0-32600 GCF_002021735.2 Oncorhynchus kisutch | reverse complement strand
CTCTCTCTCTCTCTCTCTCATCTCTCTCTCTCTCTCTCTCTCTCTCTCTCTCTCTCTCTCTCTCTCTCTCTCTCTCTCTCTCTCTCTCTCTCCTCTCTCTCTCTCTCTCTCTCTCTCTCTCGACTCTCTCTCTCCTCTCTCTCTTCTCTCTCTCTCCCTCTCTCTCTCTTCTGGTCTCTTCTCTCTCTCGCTCTGCTCTCTCTCTCTTCTCTCTCTCTCTGGTTCTCTATGCATGTGGGAGTGATTGGTGCATGCTGGGAATTGTTTGAGTGAAGGAGTGCGTGTGTTGTGGAGAGTTAGATATTCACAACTTTCTTTCGGTTTGCTATTTCTTGGTGGCATTTTTGTTGATGCATGATTAACGTTATTATTTTTGTTTTGGTAGATAGAATTAAGTATTTTGTTTTCGTATCTAAATTACCCTGATTTTGGCGGGGATGGCAGCCCGAATGGGGATGCCGTCCCTGTCACTTCGGCATGGCTTTAGGTGTGTTACTGAAGCTACTGTCACGGTGGAGGAGTTTCTGGTCGCCGTAGGAGAGAAGGTAGGCTATGAGAATATTGCGTATGCATCCCGGATGAATAAAGCTGTGGTGGTATTTCTTAAAGAAGAGTGTCTAGTTGATCGGATGGTTGAGCATGGTTGTACTTCTTAAAGGAATGTTTATTCAAGTTACGCCGCTTTTTTCTCCGTCAACAAGGGTAACGATTTCAAATGTACCACCGTTTATTCCTAATGAGCTATTGGAGCGCGAGTTATTGCGCTTTGGGAAGTTCGCCAGTTCAATTAAGGTTGTCCCGTTGGGTTGCAAACACCCGGCGTTGAAACAGGTAATGTCATTTCGGCGACAGGTGTTTATGTTTTTGGACTCACCGGAGCAAACTTTAGAGTTATCGTTTAAAATCAAGTATGACAATAGATTGTATATGGCTTATGCTAGTACGGGTAGTCAACGATGTTTTGAGTGTGGGGATGTTGGTCATAAGCGACATGCTTGCCCGAAAAGGGAGAAGGCAGAGGGAGGGGCACAGGTGGTCATCGTAACGCATGGGCCCACTGATGTAGGGAGAGGTGAGCTGACGGCGGTAGAGCAGCCAAAAGCACCTGTTGCTGAGGAACAAGTTATCCGTGTTGAGGGCACGGGTTTGCAACTTGTATTAGAAGGAAATGTTATGCTACAGAAAAGTATTGTTGTAGGAGGTAAGGATGTATCTGAAGAGCCAGTTCCTCAGACTGGTGAGCAGGTGCCCAGTATGAGTGCTGGGGTAAAGGAGGGGGTTCATGTGGAGCTAGGCTCCCAGGGAGTGGAGGAGATGCCCACTACGAGTGCTGGGTTTCATGTAGAGCTAGGCTCCCAGGTAGTGGAGGAGTTTCCCACTACGAGTAATGAGGTACAGGAGGGTTTTCATGTGGAGCTAGGTTCCCAGGTAGTGGAGGAGATGCCCATTACGAGTAATGAGGTACAGGAGGGTTTTCATGTGGAGCTAAGCTCCCAGGTAGTGGAGGAGATGCCCACTACGAGTGCTGGGGTTCATGTGGAGCTAGGCTCTCAGTTAGTGGAGAAGATGCCCACTATGAGTAGTGATGTTCAGGTGGGGCTAGTCTCCCAGATAGTGGAGGAGACGCCTGGTACGAGTGATGAGGTGCAAGTGGAGAGTGTTGAAAGGGATGTGGTAGAGGGGAGTCAGTTGTCTATGTTCTCAGCTGAGGAGGATCAAGAGAAGGATATGGATATCTCTTTAGATATGACAGATGCTGGTGAGGACTCCGTTTATGATCTAGAGGAGGTAAATGAGTTTCTGGATCAGACTTTTGGGAAATCTGTCAAATTGGCAGATTATTTTGATGTTGATAAGTTTGTGAGGTCAGCTGTGATGTTACAGAAGACGGTGGGGTTAGACCAGCTGAGTGAGAAGAAGCGGTTTCGCTTGAGGAAATTTATTACTGCTGTTGCAGCAGCAAAAGGTGGTGGGAAACGTGTTCAGGTTAAGAGAAGGAAAAAAAATAATGATGATGATCATGCTTCATAGGGTGTCTTTTTTCTCGGTTTTTTCTGCTTTTCTTTTCTCTTTTCTACATGGAGGTACTAAGGGTAGGTTCTCTCAATATGAATGGGGGAAGGGACAGGAATAAGAGGGCTTGGGTATTAGAAGTAATAAAACAGAAAAGGCTTAATGTAGTTTTCCTACAGGAGACACATAGTGATGAGGAAAATGAGGTTGACTGGGGTATGTGGTGGGAGGGGCAGCATGTACTCAGTCATGGTACTAATTTCAGTGCTGGGGTGGCAATATTGTTTTCCTCAGGCTTAGGGGTGACTGTGGTATCTACAACAGAGATTGTCAAGGGTCGGGTTTTATTGGTCAAGGTGGATGTTATGGGGTTTTTGTTTGTTTTTTTGAATGTTTATGCTCCTAATGAGGGTACAGAGCGTATTGCTGTATTTGATCAACTAAAGGAAACGTTAAGACAGTGTGATCAAGAGGGGTGTATGGTTTTAGGGGGTGACTGGAACTGTACAGTGGATTTTACTGTTGATCGCACCGCTGAAGAACCTCACCTGCGGTCAGCCACTTGCCTGTCTGGCCTATTAACTGAGTTTGAGCTTTCTGATGTGTGGAGAGTAAGGAATGCCAAAGTTAGGCAGTACACATGGCTAAAAATTAATGAAGGTCGTGTCAGTGCAGCAAGGTTAGACAGGTTGTATGTATCTGAGCAATACTGTAGTAGGGTTGGAAAGTGTGCCATTACTCCTGTGGGTTTCTCTGACCATCATATGGTTACTGTTGATATTCACTTGTCCTGTCCACGAAGGTCATCACCTTACTGGTATTTTAATGTTAAATTGTTACATGATGTCATGTTTTGTGACAGGTTTTTGTTGTTTTGGGAAAAATGGAGGGGTATAAAAGGGAATTTTGAGTCCTTGAGACAATGGTGGGAGGTTGGGAAGGCCCAAATACGAGTTTTTTGTCAACAGTATACTGCTCTGTCTCAAACTGAATTTAAAGAGACTATCAAGGCCCTTGAACAGGACATCAAATCTATTGAATTGAAGCTGCTCACTCAGAATGACCCTGGACTAGTCATGAACTTACAGGACAAGAGACATGAACTGAGGTCGTTTCTGCATGAAAGAGTGAAGGGTGCCTTGATTAGGTCTCGTTTCGCTTCCCTCAAGGATATGGATGCTCCTAGTGCTTTTTTTTTTAACCTAGGACAGTCGACATTGCAACGTAAACAGATGGTCTGCCTTCGTCTCCCTGATGGGAAGGTGACCACAGATGACAGTGAAATGCGTCAACATGCCGTGGATTTCTACTCGTCCCTTTATAAGGCGGAGGATTGTGACTCTATGTGTACTGAACAGTTGTTACATGGTCTTCCTAAATTGGGACCTGAGCAGAGAGTCGCATTGGACGCTGACATTACACTGCAGGAGCTGTCCACAGCAGTTATGCAGCTCTCAACAGGCCGAGCCCCTGGCATTGATGGTTTACCATCTGAGTTTTATAAGCACTTTTGGGGGTCTATTGGGGAGGACTTTTATGAAGTGATGTGTGAATCTTTTCATGAGGGTTCTCTTCCTGTATCCTGTCAACGTGCAGTGCTTTCACTGTTGCCAAAAAAGGGGGATTTGGCTCTCATAAAAATTGGAGACCTGTTGCTTTGCTGTGCGCAGAATATAAAATTGTTTCTAAATGTCTCTCAAACAGGTTGAAAGAGTGTCTGGGGTTGTTGATCCACAAGGACCAGTCCTACTGTGTACCTGATCGCTCTATTGTTGACAACTTGTTTCTGATAAGAGATGTTTTAGACATTTGTAAACTGTCTGATGTAAATGTGGGTTTACTTTCGTTGGATCAGGAGAAGGCTTTTGATCGTGTGGACCACCAGTACTTGTTTAAAATAATGAAAGCCTTTGGGTTTGGGGATGTTTTTATGTCTTGGGTGAATTTACTGTATGCTGGAGCCTCGTGTATGGTGAAGGTGGGTGGTGGTTTAAGTTGCCCCATCCCTGTCGAAAGGGGCATCAGACAGGGATGCCCAATTTCAGGGCAGTTATATAGTCTGGCGATTGAACCAATGCTTTGTTTTTTAAGAGCGAAGCTTACTGGTTTCTTTGTGCCAGGTGTAACGAAGGGTCCCACGATAGCACTGTCTGCGTATGCAGATGACGTGATAGTTTTTATTACAGGGGGTGAGGATGTTAAGGTTCTCTTAAACGCTTTAAAGGTGTATGAGGGGGCCTCCTCAGCTAAAGTGAATTGGGGAAAGAGTGAAGCGCTGTGGGCAGGTCAGCTTCAGATGGGGTCTACTCCACGGTTACCAGGGGGGCTTCAGTGGGGCAGAGATGGAATGAAGACTTTGGG
Organism: Oncorhynchus kisutch; assembly: GCF_002021735.2. Taxonomy (NCBI): domain Eukaryota; kingdom Metazoa; phylum Chordata; class Actinopteri; order Salmoniformes; family Salmonidae; genus Oncorhynchus; species Oncorhynchus kisutch. The sequence continues at coordinate 28,226 of NW_022264229.1, read as the reverse complement.
GGTTTTTCTAGGCTCCGATGTCTTTCAAAAAAAGAACTGGGAGGGTGTAGTGGAGAAAGTGTGTGCCAGACTGTCAAGGTGGAAATGGGTGTTGCCCCAGCTGTCTTATAGGGGACGGGTCCTGGTAGCTAATAATCTTGCTGCTTCTACCCTGTGGCACAGACTAATGATTTTACAGCCACCAAAGGGTCTGATACAAGAGCTTCAGAGGACCCTTGTCAATTTCTTCTGGTCTGGGCAACACTGGATTAAAGCTGCAGCCCTGTACCTGCCACTGCACGAGGGTGGGCAAGGCCTGGTGGACATTTCCTATAGGATCACGGCTTTCAGGCTCCAAGCAGCCCAGAGATTGTTATACAGAGACTGTTCTAGCTGGGTCGAAACAGCCTACATATTGATGAGGAGAGCGGGCTGTTTGGGCTTCGACAAGCATCTTTTCCTCTTAAAGCTGGAGGGGGGTGATTTGACTGGCCTGACTCCATTTTATGAGTCTGTTATGCAGGCTTGGAGAGTCTTTGTCAGTTCCCGTCAGGCCGGCATGCCACCAGGGATGTGGCTTTTTGAAGAGCCTCTTTTTCACAACACTGCCATCCAGTCCCGTGTTCTGGGTTCAGCTAGCCTACGTTCATGTCTGTTAGGCGTGGGGTGTACCAAGCTGGGTCATCTGATGCGGAGCAGGAGCAGATTGGAGGAGCTGGGAGAAAGAGCGGGGATCCGATCATCTCGCCTACTGAGGAAGGTCGTCGATGAGGTCTGCGACTCCTTGCCAGTGCTTCATCTGCAGTATGTGACTGACACTTCCAATTCTGATCGATGGAAGGAGGGTCTGGATTATGTGTTCCCTGCACTGATTGTTAGTGCTGCGATGGGGGCATTTGAAGAGGACGTGGGGACACTGCTTTCCTTCGATACCCCGGAGCTGGGGGAGTTCAAGGAGGTGGGAAAGAAGGCCATGTACAGAATATGTGTAAAGGTGTCCCATGCCTCTTCCCTGGAAGGGGTAAAATCGACGAGGTGGGCGGATGTGCTTGGTCCAGGTGCCTCTCCAAAAGGCTGTTGGCGATCATTATATAAACTGCCTATTGATAAGAGGACAGCTGACCTCCAATGGAGGATAATACATGGAGCTATAGCCACCAATATGCATCTGGTACACCTGGATCCTACTGTTGGGGAGGGGTGTCCATTCTGTGCTGAGTCTGAATCTCTGGCACATCTGTTTTTATTGTGTCCCAGGTTGGTTGGGATGATTGAACTGATCACTGATTGGTTCTCAACGTTGGGAGAGGTTTTCTCTTCCCAACTGTATATATTTGGGCCAAAGTACAGGTTCAGTCAAAAGGGTGTAGTTGTGTTGCTTAATTTTGTGTTAGGGGCAGTAAAATTAGCGATATGGAAGACCCGAAAGAACAGCATTCGGGGACAGGGGTCTGTGGATGTGGTGGGAATGCTGGAGGGAATGTTGGCAGCGAGACTAAGGGTTGAGTTTGCCTATTACAAACTTGTCAACAATATCGATCTGTTTTTGAGTATATGGGGTATTCAGAGGCTGTTGTGTGTAGTTACTGTGGAGGAGGAATTGGAGTTGTGTTTTTAATTGATGTGTAACTGTGGTTTTGTATGAGTATTTATTGTGTGGTGGGCCCCCAGACCCAATAAAGAGTATTTAAAACTCAAACTCTCTCTCTCTCTCTCTCTCTCTCTCTCTCATCTCCTCTCTCTCTCTCATCTCCTCTCTCTCATCTGTCTCTCATCTGTCTCTCATCTGTCTCTCTCATCTCTCTCTCATCTCTCTGTCTCTCTCTCATCTCTCTCTCATCTCTCTGTCTCTCTCTCTCATCTCTCTCTCATCTCTCTCTCTCTCTCGCTGTCTCATCTCTCTCTCATCTCTCTCTCTCTCTCGCTGTCTCTTCATATCGTCCCTGGCTCCTTTGTATTACATTATGAAAGGTTGAGTGAACCAGCAGACAAACTGAGTTAAACAGGACTGATGGGCGGTCAGTCTAAAACACTGAGGATGTCAGAACGGGAAGGAGACTAAATGTCTCTGATTATCTTTCTGTCTCCTCTGTCTTTTCTTGTTCTTGTCCTCTCTCTCCCTGTCATAATGACCTCAACCTTACGTCTATGTACTACACACGGGTGTGTCAGACTGTTTATATGTGTAATTCCTATAATATCAAATAGAAAGACAAATAGACAGAAACAGACAGACCCATATGGACAGAAATGTATTCATCCATCCATCTCACCTGTGCAGGAGAGTAGGGATCACGATTGTTCGGATCTTGCAGTGTTCCTGGATGCGTCGTTGCCACGTGATGATGCATATTCCCCCCGGAGGAACTGCCTGGGACTCCCATCCCCCTATCCACTCCTCCTCCAACTCCCCCTCCACCTCCCCCTGCTCCTCCACCTTTTTTCCCTCCTGCACAGACTCCCTCCGGCCCCATGCAGCATAGGGCCCCCGTGGCCAGCTCCAGCTCAATCTCAGCGTCCATCTCTGCCTCCTCCTTGGCCTCCTTATTGGAGTCGTCCAGGTGCTTCATCAACACCGCCACCACCACGTTAATCAGGACGAACTGGGCCGTCAACACAAAGGACACAAAGTACATGGGAGAGATGAACTGCAGGCTGGGGTTGCAGGAGTAGTCAGGGCCGTAGTCCGGAGGGCACTCCCTCAACGTGTCCTAGGGAGGGGGAGGGAAGGTGGGAGAGAGGAGAAATAGAGCTGTCTGTTAGGTCAAGCCATGAAGTCCTGCTAAGACATTATTACATTTACATCATTTAGCAGAAGCTCTTATCCAGAGCGACTTACATTAGTGAGTGCATAGATTTGAATACTTTTTTTGTACTGGTCGTCCGTGGGGAATCGAACCCACAACCATCTGAGCTACACAGGACTATACAGAAACAACACGTTCTAATGAACAACTTCATGAACAAGAGTTAAGCTTTCCAACTTGAAACAAAGATATCTATGTAAGACTTTTGAGAGCAAATTGACCTGTCATACATTAACTGTAAGACATCCAGACATGAGCTGATTCTAGTCTCTTCTCTCTCATTTGTTTTGACCTTTTCACTGTGTAGTCTCAAGTGTTTCCTTCTTCCCCTCTCCCCTCGTTTTCCTCCCTCTATCCCTCCCTCCCCTCTCTCTAGTCAGCACAGTGGTGATTCACTCTCGTTCTCTCTTCCCCCTCCCTCGTTCCAGACAGTTTGCATCCAACACATCTCCAGGTAAAAGGCAGTGAAAGCTCACAAGGTCTCATCAGTAGTAATCTAAGAGAGGTGATTACAGTTCACCACTTCAGCTGAGAGGTAGCGGCTGTGATCCTCACCCGCACCTCTACAAACCACTGAGGTGTTTTTACGGTGCGCCCCTGTCACACTCCATAATGCGTTGAGCGTGGGGGGGTGGGGGGCGACGACTGTGAAATGGGAGTGGGACACATTCCCCTATTTAAAAAGGCCATCTTTACAGAGGATATACAGAGCTGTGACAGGTCTGGTTATGGCAGCGCTCAAGGAGAGGAGGATTGGAATGGTCTTCTTAAGCAGCAGGACATAGGCTAGGGTCTGCCCTTAGGGCCACAGGGCTTGTAATTACTCTGAAACTTCTCTGCAGCTAAGAAGCCAGGCACCAAATACCAACCACAGACATCAAAATGAGAACTGAATAATACAACCCAAATAGCAACACATTGAAACATGGTAATCCAAGTCATTTTGGGTTAAAGTATCAGATGATCAACTATCTCATTTATTGTAATAAACACTCCATAGAACACCATGTAGAAGTCCATCCATACCTTCATGATCCCATTCCAGTTGTCCCCTGTGGAGACCTGGAACAGAGTGAGGAAGGCCATGCCAAAGTTCTCAAAGGTAGCATGGCGGCTCATCCCCTCACATGGGTAGTCCTCGTTACACACTGGGAGAGGAGAGTAGGGAGGGAGGGAGGTATGGGGGAGGGAGACATGGGGGAGGGAGAGAGGGATGGGGAGGTAAGAGAGAGTGAGAGATAAGGGGAGAGAGAAACAAATAGAGAAAGATAGATACAGAGAGGGGGAACAGGGGGATAGACGAAGGGACAGAGGGAGAGATAAAGATGCATGAAGAGAAAATAACAGTTTATATAAAGAACATTTATCTGTTCAGTCCTCTTAGAAACCAACAACCAACAACAGCAGATGTGGTTGTTTGCTCCGGGTCTTAAAGCTGTCTTGGCTGATTGTTTACACATCTCTCTCCTTACTACAGTTGCATTTGGCTCTAATCCTTTGCTCAAAACTGATGGGATGAGAGATGACCTCCAGCAGACCTGACTAGAGTCCCATAGAGAGTGTGACAGTTTGAAGACAGGCCTAGCTGACGTGTTATTGTTCTCCTGCCTAGTCTTCTTAATACTTCTGGGTTCTGGCTGCGTCCAGATACTTAACTACAAGTCCCTTTTTAATTCTGTCTTGGCTCTGTAATCTAACAGGATTGGATATGTACAACTCTGAATGTGGCGTGCCATTGGGTGTGCAGGGTTTTGTTCCAGCCCATCACTACCAACTCACCCAGTTCTCCAAACAGCTCAACCCCCAGTGCTGCATAGATGAAGAACAGGAGCATGAAGAGCAGGCCCAGGTTCCCCACCTGAAACACACATAGGAACAGTATTAGGAACTGTTTCTGCTCTACATGGTCTTTGCATTGAACCGTTATTTTGACAGGGAGTCATGCTGAGTCCAAGGTCTCTTTTACAGAGTGATTTTAGGTTCCCAAGTGGCACAGTGGGCTAAGGCACTACATCTCAGTGCTAGAGGCGTCACTACAGACACTCTGGTTCAAATCCAGGCTGTATCACAACCGGCTGTGATTGGGAGTCTCATAGGGCGGCGCACAATTGGCCCAGCGTCATCCGGGTTTGGCTGGTGTAGGCTGTCACTGACTTGCCTAGTTAAATAAAGGTGAAAATGTTGTTGTTTTTAAAATAAGGATGAACACCGTAGAGACAAAAATATACACATCAAATACAGTACGAAAAGCAAAACAAATATAAATAACACATTTTTCTGTAAAAAGATCCTCAATCAGCCGTCTGAATTGTCCTGGAGGCACCAAATCATACATTCTAAACATTGCATCCCACTGAAAGAACAGCGGGTGTTTTGGCCTTGCCTTTTACCAAGCAACAAAACCTATTGGTCCCAGCATCCATGTTGTGGCACAGCCTCTACCTTATCAGAATCCTCAGTAGAGGCATAATTTGCTAGTTGTTCTGCCTTTCGCTTGGGCAGGCCTGCTACCAAAAATAGAGAAGTGAAAGCTGGACATGTGGTGCACGACCAAAGCCCAAGTCCTACATCGTATCAGAATCCTCAAGAGGAGCCTGAGGAGAGAATTGGAAAAGTTGTCAGTTTGAGTAACCTTACTCTGTTATTGTGACTGTGTAGTTGGAAGCCACCCAGGACACACAGCAGTAGATCCCTCTCTGTCTGCTGAATGGTACTGCATAAAGAGGTTATGTAGTAAATATGCTCAGAAAACACAATCCCATTAGTGAGATGTAACCTTACAGAGCCAATGTCACATCAGCCAGCACACAGCTCTGTCTCGTCTGGTACCCTGGGGGAAGAGGCTCTACTGGCCTGCTCTAGTCTGTTCTGACTTGCTCTGGTCTGTTCTGGCCTGATCTAGCCTGTTCTGGCCTGCTCTAGCCTGTTCTGGCCTGCTCTAGCCTGTTCTGGCCTGATCTAGCCTGTTCTGGCCTGCTCTAGTCTGTTCTGATCTGGCATGTTCTGGCCTGATCTAGTCTGTTCTGGCCTGCTCTAGTCTGTTCTGGCCTGCCCTAGTCTGTTCTGGCCTGATCTAGCCTGTTCTGGCCTGCTCTAGTCTGTTCTGATCTAGCATGTTCTGGCCTGCTCTAGTCTGTTCTGGCCTGCTCTAGTCTGTTCTGGCCTGCTCTAGTCTGTTCTGGCCTGCTCTAGTCTGTTCTGGCCTGATCTAGTCTGTTCTGGCCTGCTCTAGTCTGTTCTGGCCTGCTCTAGTCTGTTCTGGCCTGCTCTAGTCTGTTCTGGCCTGCTCTAGTCTGTTCTGGCCTGCTCTAGTCTGTTCTGGCCTGCCCTAGTCTGTTCTGGCCTGCCCTAGTCTGTTCTGGCCTGATCTAGTCTGTTCTGGCCTGCCCTAGTCTGTTCTGGCCTGCTCTAGTCTGTTCTGGCCTGATCTAGTCTGTTCTGGCCTGATCTAGTCTGTTCTGGCCTGCCCTAGTCTGTTCTGGCCTGCCCTAGTCTGTTCTGGCCTGATCTAGTCTGCTCTGGCCTGATCTAGCAAATTATATATCTTTATACATCTGAACAAATGCTTGCGTCAGGCTTGAGTGAACAAGTCTCTGTTTTGCGAAGAAGCTGCCTCTAAAGCCGCAGAGTTATTTCTTCAATAGTTCCTGTCTTTCTTCTCTTCCACACTACACATCACTTCCGGTTGAACGAGGGAGAGTTCAGTTTTGTTGTTTTGAAAAGTTTGTTGTTTTGAAAGTGTATTGGAAAGTTCTTAGTAGAAATCTAACTTTCAGAACCCGCAACACAGTTGGCATCAGTTGCTGGGACTGCTAGTCTCTGTCCAGTGATCATGCCGACCAAGGATGGGTCTGAGTAGCAATTTGCGTAGCAGCTGGCTTAGCTGGGTTTTCTTGAGGGCTTGAAAGCAGCCCGCGATGTGGTTAGCCATTGTGGCTGGGACTGCAGATGGTTCCGGGTTCATGGCTGTCTAGATCCCTGCTGTTTGTTGTTGTCACCTCCCTGTGACCTGCCCTGTCTGGACCTACGTTGCTAGCTACCATGACAACGACCAAAGGCGGGGGGAGTACCGTTGAGGACAGTGTCTTTCTATCACACGTGAAGGATCTTTTAAACTAACAAAAATAGTATAAGCAGTTGTTACAACAACAAGAAAATAGCTTCAAGTGTTTTGTCCAAATACTGGTGGATTCAACAAGTAAAATAATGAACGACCTGACCAGAGAGGTCCAGGACCTGAATAACAATTTGCAGTTTTCCCAGGGTCAGCTCGATGAGTTGAAACAGGAGAACAGCAAGATGACAGCCATCTGTAAGTCGTTGAGAGAGGACATCAGTTCTTTATGTGAATCCATGATAACAACGACAGATAAATTAGACTTTCTGGAGGGACAATCAAGGCAGAACAACATGGTTGCGGTTGGAATTGCAGAATCTCCACATGAGACCTGGACAGAGTCTGAGGACAAAGTGAGGGAAATGATCTCTGAGAAATTGGAGACGGACCACAGGAAGATTGAGGTGGAGCGCGCCCACAGGACTGGAAAACCCACCACCGTCCCAGGTGACAGGCCCGATAGTGGTCAAGTTCCTGAAGTTCAAGGACAAGGTAGCTGTTCTGGAAAGAGCCAAGAACTTGAGAGGAACATATATCTTCCTCAACGAGGTCTATCCTGAAGCTGTGCACCAGAAGAGGAAAGAACTTATCCCAGCCATGAAAGCTGTCAGAGAGCGTGGGGACATCGCTGACATCTGCTATGACAGGCTCATTGTTCACCTTCCCAGAAGCCTGGAAGAGATGAGAGAGCCAAGCCTATGGGTTCGTAGCTTCAACTGCGGTGCACACACACACACACACACACACACACACACACACACACACACACACACACACACACACACACACACACACACACACACACACACAAATTGATTATGGACTACTGAATGTATATATTTTTCTCTAGCTTTGCTTGCTCTTTTCAGTATTATGTCTATCTCTGATAAGCTACCCAGGAAAGGGCTGAAAATAGCCCATATTAATATATGTCGCCTGAAGGTTCATGAAATCAATAACTTGCTAACATCAGATAACATTCATATATTAGCCATTTCTGAGACTCACTTAGATAACTCATTTGATGATACAGCAGTAGCAATACAAGGATATAACATTTATAGAAGAGACATAAATGCTTATGGGGGAGGTGTTGCTGTATATATTCAGAGCCATATCTCTGTAATGCTTAGAGAAAACCTTATGCCAATTGTTATTGAAGTGTTGTGGTTGCAGGTTCACTTGGCACATCTAAAGCCTTTTCTTTTGGGGTGTTGTTATAGGCCACCAAGTGCTGACAGTCAGTATCTAAATAATATGTGTGAAATGCATGATAGTGTATGTGATGTAAACAGAGAGGTCTGCTTTCTTGGAGACCTGAATATTGACTGGTTTTCATCAAGCTGTCCGTTCAAGAGGAAGCTTATTACTGTAACCAGTGCCTGTAATCTGGTTCAGGTTATTAATCAACCTACCAGGATGTTTACAAACACTACAGGAATAGGATCATCCAGGATCATATCAATCACATTTTTACTAACACTGTAGAACTTTGTACTAAAGTTGTATCCGTACCCATTGGATGCAGTGATCACAATATAGTGGCTATATGCAAGAAAGCCAACATTCCAAAAACTGGGCCTAAAATAGTGTATAAGAGATCATACAAAATATTTTGCTGTGCCTCTTATGTGGATGATGTTAAAAATATTTGTTGGTCTGATGCAATTAATAAGGAGCATCCAGACGCTGCACTTGATGGATTTATGAAATTGTTTCTTCCAATTATTGATAAACATGCACCTATTAAGAAACTGACTGTTAGAACTGTTACGGCTCGATGGATTGATGAGGAAACTGTATGGTTGAAAGAGATGGGGCAAAAAGAGTGGCTAATAAGTCTGGCTGCACATCTGACTGGCTGACTTACTGCACATTTACTTTAAATGGAATTATGGGCAGAAAGAGCAATTCGAATCAGATGGCTTATTCATCACAAAACCATTTGATGTTGCCAATTATTTTAATGATTACGTCATTGGCAAAGTGGGCAAACTTAGGAAGGAAATGCCAACAACAAACAGTGAGCCATTGTATTCATGCATTTAAAAAATAATAATAATAAGGAAAGAAGAGCGTTTCAAGTTTGAATTTTGTAAAGTTAGTTTGGGAGAGTTGGGGAAATTATTGTTATCGATCAATAATGACAAACCTCCTGGCATTGACAACTTAGATAGAAAGCTACTGAGGATGGTAGCTGACTCTATACCCACTCCTATCTGTCATATCTTTAATCTGAGCCCCAGAGGAAATTCTTAGTCCTCAGGCCTGGAGGGAAGAACAAAGTCATTCTGCTACCCAAGAGTGGTAAAGCAGCCTTTACTGGTTCTAACAGTAGACCAGTAGCAAACTGTTGGAAAAAATGGTGTTTGACCAAATACAATACTATTTATCTGTAAACAAATGATCAACAGACTTTCAGCATGCTTTTAGAGAAGGGCACTCAACATGTACTGCACTGACACAAATGACTGATGATTGGTTGAAATAAATTGATAATAAGAAGATTGTGGGAGCTGCACTGTTAGATTTCAGTGCAGCCTTTGATATTATTGACCATATCCTTTTGTTGAAAAAACATATGTGTTTTGGCTTTTCAACCTCGTGGATTCAGAGCTATCTATCTAATAGAAGTTAAAGGGTTTTCTTTAATGGAAGCTTCTCTAATGTCAAACATATAAAGTGTGGTGTACCGCAGGGCAGCTTTCTAGGCCCTCTACTCTTTTCTATTTTTACCAATGACCTGCCACTGGCATTAAACAAAGCATGTGTGTCCATGTATGCTGATGATTCAACCATATACGCATCAGCAACCACAGCTAATGAAGTCACCGAAACCCTTAACAAAGAGTTACAGTCTGTTTTGGAATGGGTGGCCAGTAATAAACTGGTCCTGAACATCTCTAAAACTAAGAGCATTATATTTGGTACAAATCATTCCCTAAATTCTAGACCTCAGCTGAACCTGAAAACGAATGGTGTGGCTGTTGAACAAGTTGAGGAGACTAAATTACTTGGCGATACCTTAAATTGTAAACTGTCATTGTCAAAACCTATAGATTGAATGCTTGTAACGATGGAGAGAGGTCTGACCGTAATAATGAGATGCTCTGATTTTTTGACACCACACTCCAAAAAGCAAGCTCTGTAGGCTCTAGTTTTGTCTCATCTTGATTGTCCAGTCGTGTGGTCGGGTGCTGCAGGAAAGACCTAGTTAGGCTGCAGCTGGCCCAGAACAGAGCAGCATGTCTTGCTCTTCATTGTAATCAGAGGGCTGATAATAAATACTACATATATGCCAGTCTCTCTTGCCTAAGAGCTGAGGAGAGACTGATTGCATAACTTTTTATTTTTATAAGAAACATTAACGTGTTGAAAATCCCAAATTGTTTGCATAGTCAATTTCACAAAGCTATGACACACACATGTACCCCACCAGACATGCCCCTGGGGTCTTTTCACAGTCCCCAAACTCAGACCAAATTCAAGAAAGCGTACAGTATTATATAGAGCCATTATTGCACATAACTCTGTTCCATCACATATTGCTCAAAAAAGCTGCCCTGGTTTCAAAAAACGCCTCTCCCCTATTTGACCTAGATAGTTTGTGTGTCTGTATTGATATCTAGGCTATGTGTGCCTTTACATTTTTTTATGTAGTTCTGTCCTTGAGTTGTTTTAGTCCATTAATGTTCTGTATTATGTAATGTTCCATGTTTTGTGTGGACCCCAGGAAGAGTAGCTGCTGCTTTTGCAACAGCTAATGGGGATCCTAATGAAATACCAAAAATACCAAAAAGCCTGATCTAGTCTGCTCTATCCAGATCTAGCATGATCTAGTCTGCTCTATCCAGATCTAGTCTGCTCTATCCTGATCTAGCATGATCTAGTCTGCTCTATCCAGATCTAACCTGCTCTATCCAGATCTAGCATGATCTAGCCTCTACCAGGCTAACAAATCGCAAGACAAACATTCACAGATGTGAAGCTGTTTTTCATAGAAGAACACGACCCAGGTTTATTAAGATAGGAGTGTTTAGTCAGGGTTAGAGACCAAGGTTGTGTTCAGCAGGTACTGAATGTCCGGGAAAGTTTTTGAAACCAACAAAGGAAAAGTGTGTGTTCTTCGTGGACAAGCTCAGGTGGTAATACCTCCATTTCAAAAGGTTTTCTCCCGTTTGGGTCTACTGAACATGCCGCAGGTCAGCAATGTCTAAGTTAAGTAGAAATTATGTAGTGACGTAACAGTTCTATAAAAATCTCTAAAGCACTTTAGATCCAGACTTTGTTTGTCATACTGTCAGTCTCAGTCTCTCGTCAGACTGTCTCAGTATGATACCGAGTTCCCTTTGGGCCAGAACTAATGCAAGTTCTCTCCAGCTACCTGTGTCACAGTTGATTAGTGATGTATCTACCAGGGAGACTGTAGATCTTACACTACTGGGGATGATTTAAGCACCTCTGAAAATAGCAATATTCCATTGAGATCAGTTTAATGATCTATGATTCTTAATGACATGTTTCTATGAGGGGTGATCCAAGCAACCAAGAGACAAACAAAGGGTGAATTTATGTCGGGTGAAACCTGGGTCAGTGATAAGTGAGTCTTGAATTTACTTTGATCTGTGCACATAGCTAAGAGCTTGCTATGCTAGCCAGGATCCATTCACTTTTACTGTGTTTTGGTCCCCAATGCTAATGTTAGCTAGCGAATAGTGGCTGTGGCCATAGATGCAAATCCAGAGAGGGGATAGCTAATCTCTCCCGGCCAAGGGACTAGTTTTAAGGAAGTCTGTATTTTCTGGAGAGAAAAAACATCACAGGGATAAAAAAAAAAATGAGTAGCTAAGAGAATGGTACAAGATGTCGCTGTGAGCACTCGTAATTAGCTTTTAGAAAGCAGAAATGGTGATTTTCACGCAGCGTTGCCTACTAACATAGGCTATATCCGAAGTTTATCACCCAGCCCCTGGAGGAGAGAAAACAACTGGCTTTAGTGGTTATGTGATGTGACTGAACGACACCACTACCATCTAGTGAACAGCAGATGGTAGCCATTTTAGCTCAGTTGGGGAGAAATGGGATAATGTTAGATAATTGCTGATTATTTTAGGCAGATTCTGTGATAAGAGATGGCGTCGGTCGTAATGTGTTTGAGTGTTACCTTCAGCTAGCTAGCTAACATCTGTCAGGGGCTTCTCCATGTAACACCATTACTCTCAGTCTTGACAGTGTGTAACACTACCCTGGCAGGTGATTTTTCCCCTCCTTCTCAAGATGTAACTATAGCAGACTGATTGTCTTCTCTCATCACACACACACACACACACCACACACACACACACACACACCACACACACACACACACACACACACACACACACACACACACACACACACACACACACACACACACACACACACACACACACACACACACACACACACACACACACGCACACACACACACACACACACCTCTTTAATCACCTTGGTGTTAATTACCTGCCTGATGCCCTTGGGGAGACGACCCAGGGTCCTGTGTTAATGAGACAGGGATCGATAGCAGTGGAGGAGAGGAGATCCGTTCTTCCTTACCTCCGTCTTCCCTACACTCCTTCCTTCTCATTGCCTGTTCTCCCTGCCTGCTCTCTTTCACTCACTCTCTACCTCTCTCTCTCTCTTTCTCTATCTCTCTCTTTTTCTGTGGGAATGATGTGGTCGGGACCAAACCTTATTTAGGAAAAGGAGTCATGTCTTTCCAGCCCAACCAGATCTAATAACCCACACCTCATTTCTTAATGTAGTAGGTATTAATATCAGTTTTCCCCAGCCAGAAACAACCCCTAGCCACTTGTAGAGATCAGAAAGAATATGAGAGGTGTATGCAATATGGTCAAACTCCGTCCAAGCATATTAGAGTGAAAGGTTGAGCTACTTCCATATTGCATGATGTCAAATCCTTTCACATCTACATGAGGTGCCTAGGCAGTAGTGGTTATGGGCCTAGGGGCTGTATCTAGACCAGGGCGGTATTCATAATGTCTATAGGAGAATAGGAGTACTGATCTAGGATCAGTTTATCCTTTTAGATCCTAATGAATAAAACAGGGGGACATGATCCTAGATCAGCACTCTTTATGAATAGTCTTTTTCCCAAAGCACTCTCCATGGTCCTGAAAGCACACACTGTCCACATTATGTACAGCGATATAGCTACTGTTTGAAGATCATCATCTCATTTGATTGCAGCTGCCATCATCTACATAATAACCCTTGGTAGAACAGCTTGTTGAAAAACAGATAAAAATGCTTGTTAATTTAAAAAAATGTAAGCAGTGCCTCTAATCCTAGCCATAATCATTCAATCAGTCCCTCTGTTTGTCTGCACTCATCATACATAGGAGCTATGTGTGTGTGTGTGTGTGTGTATGAATTTGTGTGTGTGTGGCAGGGAGGCCTGTCTGAGTCACCAATTAGCACTGCCCAGAAAGCTAGAGAGAGACTATACATTCCTGGTCATTGATCGGCCTGTCCTAGTTGCAGTTTGGGACTTTTCTACCGCAGCTCTCTCCCCCAGGCCTCAAACTTAGGATGGATTCCCAGGGCAGTGTGAGGGGGAAGGGGGGCTGTTTTGGCCCGTGTTGAGCATTGTCATAGTATTGGCTCACCCAATGTTTGTTTATCTGGGTGTGTGTGTGTGTGCGTGCATTTGTACCTGTGGTAGGGCTTGGACCACCGTATCCAGCAGAGCTCTCATTCCTTTAGCCATCTTCAGCAACTTCAGAACTGGGATGGAGAGAATAGATGGAGTGAGAGAGAGAGAGAGAGAGAGAGAGAGAGGCAGAAAGACAGAAACAGAGAAAAAGGTTATGATGAGGGCTGGGGAGAGGTGAAGTGGAGGGGGAGATTATAAATGCTGGGCATTTAGGGAATTCCCTCCGGTTCAATTCTGGACTAAACGGGAAACATCCAGCCTCCGAAAGGTCACAGCTAAATTTATACCCAGCACACACGCTCTAACAGACACTGTCATACACACACACACTCACAGACACTGTCATACACACACACACTCTCACAGACGTGGCCATACACACACACTCACAGACACTGTCATACACACATACACTCTCGCTCGCTCATGGCCCTCCCACTGGCCCAACCATTAGTCATGAGCTGTAGCTTTGGTAGGATTAATGAAGAAGCAGTGATCTGCTGTATACTGGGTCTGTACACTGACTCTGAACACTGGGTCTGTACACTGGATCTGTATACTGGGTCTGTACACTGGGTCTGAACACTGGGTCTGTACACTGGGTCTGTACACTGACTCTGAACACTGGGTCTGTACACTGGATCTGTATACTGGGTCTGTACACTGGGTCTGAACACTGGGTCTGTACACTGGGTCTGTACACTGGGTCTATACACTGGGTCTGTACACTGGGCCTGTACACTGGGTCTATACACTGGGTCTATACACTGGGTCTGAACACTGGGTCTGTACACTGGGTCTGAACACTGGGTCTGTACACTGGGTCTGAACACTGGGTCTGTACACTGGGTCTGTACACTGGGTCTGTACACTGGGTCTGAACACCGGGTCTGTACACTGGGTCTGTACACTGGGTCTGTACACTGGGTCTGAACACCGGGTCTGAACACCGGGTCTGAACACTGGGTCTGTACACTGGGTCATGCTATCCATAGATTCCAGAGGGGCGTGAGTAGAAAAGGTGTTGAACTGTGTGTTTGTGTGTGTGTGTGTGTGTGCCAGGGTGCGACTAAACACTCAAATGCACTTCTTCTTCTCTCTCTCTCCCTCCTCCTTCCCTCCCTCCCTCCCTTCCTTCCTCCCACCCTCCCTCCCTCATTACCTCGTGCGATCCTCAACACCCTCATGATGCGTATGATGGTAGGGTTGATGGGGAGAGAAGCGCTGTAGTCGATCTCCTCCAGAGTGATGCCCATCACTGACAGCAACACGATGGCCAGATCCAACTGATTCCACCTACACACAGAGTCAGAGAGCAAAGGGTCATCACACTGGAGGCCATGTTCCATCAGGGTCATTCATGTACTGTACAGGTACATGTGTGTGTGTGGTGTGTGTGTGTATGTGTGTGTGTGTAATGTATGTGTGTGTGCGTGTGTGTGTGTACTGTGTACTATATGTGGTGTGTGTGTGTGTGTGTGTGTGGTGTGGTGTGTGTGTGTGTGTGTGTGTGTGTGCCCAGTAACCCAGACTGTTTCCACCTGCCTACATCTCCACTTTAAGACACGCTGAGAAAACTCAGACTGAGCATGCAGCTAGACTGTCCTGCCAGATGCCACTGATGTCATAGAAAAGAGACGAGGTGCTGCCCAATCACACTAACATACATCTCTCTCTCTCTCTCTCTCTCTACCCCCTGTACTCTCTCTTCCTTTTTCTCTCTCTCTCTCCATCCTTTACCTCTTTCTCTTCTTTCTCATTTATTTGATCTCCTCTCTCTCTTCCAACCCCTCCTCCCCCTCTTTTCTCTTCTACCCCCCCTCCCCTCCCACCCCCTCTCTCTCTTTCTCTGCTTCCATCATAGAAAATGGGTCAGTACCATTAAAGCACCAGGTAAATGTTTGTGTTTTGTTCGCATCAACATCTTCAACGTGTATGTGTTGTCAACAGCAGCAGCAGTTCAGCACCAACCATTCAGTACTGAGTCAATGAAATGAATTGATATCCAACATCAGCCACAATCTATCTGCTTCATCAGTAACCCATTATGTTGAATGGGAAAACAATTAGAGAAAGAGAATGAGTAGGAATGGCTCTAGTGATGCTCCATGTATCTGTGAGTGGGTTGATCTGGGTCCTGTTAACAGTAATGTGGGTGTAATTGAATTAATAACAGTAATAACAGAATGGGAGAAATCACTGCTCCACCATATTGCTCACAGTGAGGGTGAGATATTGGACTGTATGGAGGCAGAGAGATTCTTCTGTGATTTCTGTTTCCTGATTGAGTCCATGGGTCAGGAATGGGTCAGAGATGGCCATGAATGGGTCAGGAATGGGTCAGAGATGGTCATGAATGGGTCATGAATGGGTCAGAGATGGTCATGAATGGGTCTGGAATGGGTCAGAGATGGTCATGAATGGGTCAGGAATGGGTCAGTGATGGTCATGAATGGGTCTGGAATGGGTCAGAGATGGTCATGAATGGGTCTGGAATGGGTCAGAGATGGTCATGAATGGGTCAGGAATGGGTCAGGAATGGTCATGAATGGGTCATGAATGGGTCAGAGATGGTCATGAATGGGTCTGGAGTGGGTCAGAGATGGTCATGAATGGGTCAGGAATGGGTCAGAGATGGTCATGAATGGGTCAGGAATTGGTCAGTGATGGTCATGAATGGGTCAGGAATGGGTCAGAGATGGTCATGAATGGGTCTGGAATGGGTCAGAGATGGTCATGAATGGGTCTGGAATGAGTCAGAGATGGTCATGAATGGGTCTGGAATGGGTCAAAGATGGTCATGAATGGGTCTGGAATGGGTCAGGAATGGGTCAGAGATGGTCATGAATGGGTCTGGAATGGGTCAGAGATGGGTCAGAGATGGGTCAGAGATTGGTCTGGAATGGGTCAGAGATGATTCAGAGATGGGTCAGGAGTGAGTCAGGGATGGGTCAGAGATGGGTCAGAGATGGGTCAGAGATTGGTCTGGAATGGGTCAGAGATGATTCAGAGATGGGTCAGGAATGAGTCAGAGATGGGTCAGGAATGGGTCAGAGATTGGTCTGGAATGGGTCAGAGATGATTCAGAGATGGGTCAGGAATGGGTCAGAGATTGGTCTGGAATGGGTCAGAGATGATTCAGAGATGGGTCAGGAATGAGTCAGAGATGGGTCAGGAATGGGTCAGAGATGGGTCAGGAATGGGTCAGAGATTGGTCTGGAATGGGTCAGAGATGAGTCAGAGATGGGTCAGGAATGGGTCAGAGATTGGTCTGGAATGGGTCAGAGATGGGTCAGGAATGAGTCAGAGATGGGTCAGAGATGGGTCAGGAATGGGTCAGAGATGATTCAGAGATTGGTCAGGAATGGGTCAGAGATGGGTCAGGAATGAGTCAGGAATGGGTCAGAGATGGGTCAGAGATGGGTCAGGAATGGGTCAGAGATGGGTCAGAGATTGGTCTGGAATGGGTCAGTGATGGGTCAGGAATGTGTCAGAGATGGGTCAGAGATGGGTCAGGAATGGGTCAGAGATGGGTTAGGAATGGGTCAGAGATGATTCAGAGATGGGTCAGGAATGGGTCAGAGATGGGTCAGAGATGAGGATAGAGGAGTGTACTAACTATAGTTATTCTGCATCTGATGAAATGGACAATGATACATCTACACACAATGCAAGTATAGCAGATTAGCATCATGAATATTGTTCTGGAGGCAGCTCTGCAGAGTGGTCACTAGCTGGCACAACCTTTAAACCCAACCTTAACCCTAACCTTTAAACCTAACCTTAAACCTAACCTTAAACCTAACCTTTAACCCTAACCTAACCCTAACCTTTAAACCTTACACCTAACCTTTAAACCTAACCTTAACCCTAACCTTTAAACCTAACCTTAACCCTAACCTTTAAACCTAACGTTTAACCTAGCATTTAAACCTAACCTTAACTCTATCCTTTAAACCTAACCTTAAACCTAACCTTAACCCTAACCTGTCAACCTAACCTTAACCCTAACCTGTCAACCTAACCTTAACCTTAACCCTAACCTGTCAACCTAACCTTAACCTTAACCCTAACCTGTCAATCTAACTTTAACCCTAACCTGTCAACCTAACTTTAACCGTAACCCTAACCTGTCAACCTAACTTTAACCCTAACCTGTCAACCTAAATGTAACCCTAACTTTAACTACCTACAGTACAGCAAACACTATGAATCATACAGTGAGATGACACACACAGTGTCCCCAGTGCAGCGTATTTAATTCAGTCACCTTTACTAGTACCATTTAGTATAGAGAGAGCATACTGGTTATATTACGGCTATGGCATTACTACTATGAATCACACAGAGTGAGAAAACACACACAGTGTCCCCAGTGTAGCAGTGTGGATAGTGTTTATTCAGTAGCTCAGCAGTATCTGTATTTGACTATACAGAGAGTTTCCCAGCTATAGTTCAGCTATAGTAAAGCTATGACAATACCAGGAAGTACAATTGAAGTATCCCAGCTATAGTTCAGCTATAGTAAAGCTATGACACTACCAGGAAGTACCATTAATGTATCCCAGCTATAGTTCAGCTATAGTTCAGCTATGACACTACCAGGAAGTACCATTGAAGTATCCCAGCTATAGTTCAGCTATAGTAAAGCTATGACACTACCAGGAAGTACCATTGAAGTATCCCAGCTATAGTTCAGCTATAGTAAAGCTATGACACTACCAGGAAGTACAATTGAAGTATCCCAGCTATAGTAAAGCTATGACACTACCAGGAAGTACCATTGAAGTATCCCAGCTATAGTAAAGCTATGACACCACCAGGAAGTACAATTGAAGTATCCCAGCTATAGTTCAGCTATAGTTCAGCTATGACACTACCAGGAAGTACCATTGAAGTCAGAATAACTATTTTCTAATGGAGTTGTGGTTAAGAAGGGCAGCTATGAATCATACACACTGAGATGACACACACACACACACACACACACACACACACACACACACACACACACACACACACACACACACACACACACACACACACACACACACACACACACAGTGTGTCCCCAGTGCAACAGTGAATACAGTGTTTATTCAGTAAGTCAGTGTGGCCCTGTAACTACCTGTCTTTAAAGAAGCGTCGGAAGCCAAAGGCGGTGAGCTTCAGGAGGGTCTCCAGTACAAAGGTGGATGTGAAGAAATAGTTACAGTACTTCAACACTAGATCCAGAGACTGAGAGACAGAGAGAGAAGGAGGTGGGAGGGAGGGGGAGAGAGAGAGAGAGGAGGAGGGAGGGAGGGGGAGAGAGAGAGAGAGAGGAGGAGGGAGGGTGGGGGAGAGAGAGAAGGAGGTGAGAGGGAGGAGGAGAGAGAGAGAGAGAGGAGGAGGGAGGGAGGGGGAGAGAGAGAAAGAGGTGGGGGGAGAGAGGAGGTGGGAGGGGGGGAGAGAGAAAGAGGTGGGGGGTAGAGAGAGGAGGTAGGAGGGGGAGAGAGAGAAAGAGGTGGGGGGGAGAAGGAGGTAGGAGGGAGGGGGAGAGAGAGAAGGAGGTGGGAGGGAGAAGAAGAGAGAAGGAGATGGTGGGAGGGAGAGAGAAGGAGGTGAGAGGAGGGGGAGAAAGAGGAGGTGGGAGAGAGGGAGGAAGGGGAGAGAGAGAGAGAGAGAGAGAAGGAGTCACATATGGTACTGTGTACATGAAAACACACAACACTCTGTCTTTCTGTACCCCCCCACCCCCACCCACACACGTACACCGCTCCCTCCAGTCTTACTCGTGGCTGGCTGTAGTGTTCCAGTGACATGGTGATGACGTTGATACAGATGATGAAGGTGATGAAGAGGTCCAGGTAGTAGGTGGTACACAGAGTGTGGATCCACAGGCGGAGGGGGCTGTAGCTGGCATAGTAGGGGATCTTCTGGGCGTCTGGCAAGGGGAGACAAACACAGGTAATAGTGCTTTATACATAGTATTACTGTACACTATTCAAAAGCATTCCTGTGATGTCCTCCTGTCAAGAGTAATACTCATAAACAATTCACACAATTATTGATGATCTATCTCTGTCTGTTCTTCTCTCCCCCATCCCTCTCGCTCTCTCTCTCTCTCTCCCCCTCTCACCCTCCCTTTCTCTCTCACACCCTTTCTCCCTCTCTCCCTTTCACCCTCCCTCCCTTTCTCCATTTCACCCTCTCTCTCTCTCTCTCTCTCTCTCTCTCTCTCTCTCTCTCTCTCTCTCTATCACCCTCTCTCTCTCCCTCTCACCCTCCCTCCCTTTCTCCCTTTCACTCTCTCTCTCCCTCTCACCCTCTCACCCTCTCTCTCCCTCTCATCCTCCCTCCCTTTCTCCCTTTCACCCTCTCTTTCTCCCTCTCATCCTCCCTTTCTCCCTCTATCCCTCTCTCCCTTTCTCCCTCTCATCCTCCCTCTATCCCTCTCTCCCTTTCTCCCTCTCATCCTCCCTCTATCCCTCTCTCCCTTTCTCTCTCTCATCCTTCCTCTATCCCTCTCTCCCTCTCACCCTCCCTCTCTCTCTCCAGGCACCTTGCACTATCTCTTCTTCCTGTCTCTCCCTTACCCCTCCTCTTCTTTTCCATGCGTCTCCGTCGTTTATCCTCTCTCCTTTTAGCCTCTTCCACTTCCTGGTTCTGACGGCACTTGTGGAAGTTCTCCACTACCACGCCCACAAACATGTTCAGAACGAAGAAACTGACGATGAGGAGGAAGGAGATGAAGTAGAGGAGCATCCATGGACTGTTGTTGATCACTGGCTAAAGGGAGAGAGGGAGGGAGGGAAGGGAAGGGAGAGGGGGGATGGAGAGGGAGGGAGGCAGGGAGGGGAGAGGGGGAGGGGAGAGGGGGAGGAGAGAGAGAGAGGGAGGGAGGGGAGAGGGGGATGGAGAGGGAGAGGGAGGGAGGCAGGGAGGGGAGAGGGGGAGGAGAGAGGGAGGGAGGGAGGGAGGGGGGATGGAGGCAGGGAGGGGAGAGGGGAGGAGAGAGGGAGGGAGGGGAGGGAGGGAAGAGGGAGGGGAGAACGAGGGAGAGAGAGAGGAGTGGTGCATGTGAGTGTTTAGTCGAAGGAGGAGTGGGAGAGAAGGAGTTGAGTATGCTCTGATAGATCAGTCAGCCAACACAACTGAAATAATAATACATCTATAGAAATATTATGACTTAATGACCACTATTAGACTAGTTACCTGTTGGTCCACCCCTACAGCATCCAGGCCATGGTACATGATGTTGACCCAACCGTCCTTTGAAGCCAGCACAAACAGGGACATCAGAGCCTGTGGTACAGAACGCACACACATATACACACAGAACACACACAGAACACACACACACACACACACACACACACACACACACACACACACACACACACACACACACACACACACACACACACACACACACATGCAGAAATGCAGACATACACAGACAGACAGAACACACATGAAATACATGAAATATAAACATACATACAGTGCCTTGCGAAAGTATTCGGCCCCCTTGAACTTTGCGACCTTTTGCCACATTTCAGGCTTCAAACATAAAGATATAAAACTGTATTTTGTTGTGAAGAATCAACAACAAGTGGGACACAATCATGAAGTGGAACGACATTTATTGGATATTTCAAACTTTTTTAACAAATCAAAAACTGAAAAATTGGGTGTGCAAAATTATTCAGCCCCCTTAAGTTAATACTTTGTAGCACCACCTTTTGCTGCGATTACAGCTGTAAGTCGCTTGGGGTATGTCTCTATCAGTTTTGCACATCGAGAGACTGACATTTTTTCCCATTCCTCCTTGCAAAACAGCTCGAGCTCAGTGAGGTTGGATGGAGAGCATTTGTGAACAGCAGTTTTCAGTTCTTTCCACAGATTCTCGATTGGATTCAGGTCTGGACTTTGACTTGGCCATTCTAACACCTGGATATGTTTATTTTTGAACCATTCCATTGTAGATTTTGCTTTATGTTTTGGATCATTGTCTTGTTGGAAGACAAATCTCCGTCCCAGTCTCAGGTCTTTTGCAGACTCCATCAGGTTTTCTTCCAGAATGGTCCTGTATTTGGCTCCATCCATCTTCCCATCAATTTTAACCATCTTCCCTGTCCCTGCTGAAGAAAAGCAGGCCCAAACCATGATGCTGCCACCACCATGTTTGACAGTGGGGATGGTGTGTTCAGGGTGATGAGCTGTGTTGCTTTTACGCCAAACATAACGTTTTGCATTGCTGCCAAAAAGTTCAATTTTGGTTTCATCTGACCAGAGCACCTTCTTCCACATGTTTGGTGTGTCTCCCAGGTGGCTTGTGGCAAACTTTAAACAACACTTTTTATGGATATCTTTAAGAAATGGCTTTCTTCTTGCCACTCTTCCATAAAGGCCAGATTTGTGCAATATACGACTGATTGTTGTCCTATGGACAGAGTCTCCCACCTCAGCTGTAGATCTCTGCAGTTCATTCAGAGTGATCATGGGCCTCTTGGCTGCATCTCTGATCAGTCTTCTCCTTGTATGAGCTGAAAGTTTAGAGGGACGGCCAGGTCTTGGTAGATTTGCAGTGGTCTGATACTCCTTCCATTTCAATATTATCGCTTGCACAGTGCTCCTTGGGATGTTTAAAGCTTGGGAAATCTTTTTGTATCCAAATCCGGCTTTAAACTTCTTCACAACAGTATCTCGGACCTGCCTGGTGTGTTCCTTGTTCTTCATGATGCTCTCTGCGCTTTTAACGGACCTCTGAGACTATCACAGTGCAGGTGCATTTATACGGAGACTTGATTACACACAGGTGGATTGTATTTATCATCATTAGTCATTTAGGTCAACATTGGATCATTCAGAGATCCCCAATGAACTTCTGGAGAGAGTTTGCTGCACTGAAAGTAAAGGGGCTGAATAATTTTGCACGCCCAATTTTTCAGTTTTTGATTTGTTAAAAAAGTTTGAAATATCCAATAAATGTCGTTCCACTTCATGATTGTGTCCCACTTGTTGTTGATTCTTCACAAAAAAATACAGTTTTATATCTTTATGTTTGAAGCCTGAAATGTGGCAAAAGGTCGCAAAGTTCAAGGGGGCCGAATACTTTCGCAAGGCACTGTATTAAGACAAAAACACACAGACAAAACATCAGTCCATCGGTCCATTCACCATGTCCATCAGTTCAGTATTTCATACTGGTCCATTCACCATGTCCATCAGTTCAGTATTTCATACTGGTCCATTCACCATGTCCATCAGTTTGACACCTCATCTGAAATTGATACTGGGAGAAATCCTTACCTGTCCCAGGTTGTCAAAGTTGTACTTGTGATGAACCCATTTGTAGTTGGCCTGCAGACAGTCAGACTTGTTGGTGATGTTCTTGACGTCGGGGCCAAAGCAGTAGAAGAACTTCCCTTTGAACAGCTGTCAGGGAACAATGGGAACAATGGACAGAGCCACTTCAGATGACTTGTTGTTACCATAGAAGTGGTTTCTTTCATATGTCATTATCAAAGGATAGACACACTTGATGGAATAATATGGAGGTCATTACATAGATGGTCAAGAATGATTTAGGGAATTGAGAGAGAGGTGGAAGACAGGTGGCAAAGACTGATAAAGACAGAGAAGGGACAGAGACTGAGGGACAGACAACTGTGGGAGGAAGGTGAGGAAACAGAGACACAGAAAGAAAGGTTATATATTGGAGAAGAAAGACAGGGTATATGTTGGAGGAGAAAGAGGGTATATGTTGGAGGAAAAAGAGGGTATATGTTGGAGGAGAAAGAGGGTATATGTTGGAGGAGAAATACAGGGTATATGTTGGAGGAGAAAGAGGGAATATGTTGGAGGAGAAAGAGGGTATATGTTGATGGAGAAAGAGGGTATATGTTGATGGAGAAAGAGGGTATATGTTGATGGAGAAAGAGGGTATATGTTGGAGGAGAAAGACAGGGTATATGTTGGAGGAGAAAGAGGTATATGCTGGAGGAGAAAAAGGGAATATGTTGGAGGAGAAGAGGGTATATGTTGGAGGAGAAAGACAGGGTATATGTTGGAGGAGAAAGACATGCTACATGTTGGAGGAGAAAGACATGGTATATGTTGAAGGAGAAGGACATGGTATATGTTGGAGGAGAAAGAGGGTATATGTTGATGGGAGAAAGAGGGTATATGTTGGAGGAGAAAGACAGGGTATATGTTGGAGGAGAAAGACATGGTATATGTTGGATGTGAAAGACAGGGTATATGTTGAAGGAGAAAGAGGGTATATGTTGGAGGAGAAAGTCAGGGTATATGTTGAAGGAGAAAGACAGGGTATATGTTGGAGGAGAAAGAGGGTATATGCTGAAGGAGAAAGACAGGATATATGTTGGAGGAGAAAGAGGGTATATGCTGAAGGAGAAAGACAGGAATATATGTTGGAGGAGAAAGAGGGTATATGTTGATGGAGAAAGAGGGTATATGTTGGAGGAGAAAGACAGGGTATATGTTGGAGGAGAAAGAGGTATATGTTGATGGAGAAAGAGGGTATATGTTGGAGGAGAAAGACAGGGTATATGTTGGAGGAGAAAGACATGGTATATGTGGATGTGAAAGACAGGGTATATGTTGAAGGAGAAAGAGGGTATATGTTGGAGGAGAAAGTCAGGGTATATGTTGAAGGAGAAAGACAGGGTATATGTTGGAGGAGAAAGAGGGTATATGCTGAAGGAGAAAGACAGGATATATGTTGGAGGAGAAAGAGGGTATATGCTGAAGGAGAAAGACAGGATATATGTTGGAGGAGAAAGAGGGTATATGCTGGAGGAGAAAGACAGGGTATATGTTGGAGGAGAAAGACATGGTATATGTTGGATGTGAAAGACAGGGTATATGTTGAAGGAGAAAGAGGGTATATGTTGGAGGAGAAAGTCAGGGTATATGTTGAAGGAGAAAGACAGGGTATATGTTGGAGGAGAAAGAGGGTATATGCTGAAGGAGAAAGACAGGATAATGTTGGAGGAGAAGAGGGTATATGCTGGAGGAGAAAAAGGAATATGTTGGAGGAGAAAGAGGGTATATGTTGGAGGAGAAAGAGGGTATATGTTGGAGGAGAAAGACAGGGTATATGTTGGAGGAGAAAGACATGCTACATGTTGGAGGAGAAAGACATGTATATGTTGAGGAGAAGGACATGGTATATGTTGGAGGAGAAGAGGGTATATGTTGATAGAGAAAGAGGGTATATGTTGGAGGAGAAAGACAGGGTATATGTTGGAGGAGAAAGAGGGTATATGTTGATGGAGAAAGAGGGTATATGTTGGAGGAGAAAGACAGGGTATATGTTGGAGGAGAAAGACATGGTATATGTTGGAGGAGAAAGAGGTATATGCTGAAGGAGAAAGACAGGATATATGTTGGAGGAGAAAGAGGGTATATGCTGGAGGAGAAAAAGGGAATATGTTGGAGGAGAAAGAGGGTATATGTTGGAGGAGAAAGACAGGGTATATGTTGGAGGAGAAAGACATGCTACATGTTGGAGGAGAAAGACAGGTTGTATGTTGGAGGAGAAAGAGGGTATATGTTGGATGAGAAAGAGGGTATATGTTGGATGAGAAAGAGGGTATATGTTGGAGGAGAAAGACATGGTATATGTTGGAGGAGAAAGACAGGTGTTGTTGGAGGAGAAAAGGGTATATGTTGGAGGAGAAGAGGGTATATGTTGGAGGAGAAAGACAGGGTATATGTTGGAGCAGAAAAGGGTATATGTTGGAGGAGAAAGACAGGGTGTATGTTGGAGGAGAAAGAGGGTATATGTTGGCAGGAGAAAGAGGGTATATGTTGGAGGAGAAGACAGGGTATATGTTGGAGGAGAAAGACGGTATATGTTGGAGGAGAAAGAGGGGGTATATGTTGGAGGAGAAAGACAGGGTATATGTTGGAGGAGAAAGACATGGTATATGCTGAAGGAGAAAGACAGGATATATGTTGGAGGAGAAAGAGGGTATATGCTGGAGGAGAAAAAGGGAATATGTTGGAGGAGAAAGAGGGTATATGTTGGAGGAGAAAGAGGGTATATGTTGGAGGAGAAAGACATGCTACATGTTGGAGGAGAAAGACATGGTATATGTTGAAGGAGAAGGACATGGTATATGTTGGAGGAGAAAGAGGGTATATGTTGATGGAGAAAGAGGGTATATGTTGGAGGAGAAAGACAGGGTATATGTTGGAGGAGAAAGAGGGTATATGTTGATGGAGAAAGAGGGTATATGTTGGAGGAGAAAGACAGGGTATATGTTGGAGGAGAAAGACATGGTATATGTTGGAGGAGAAAGAGGGTATATGCTGAAGGAGAAAGACAGGATATATGTTGGAGGAGAAAGAGGGTATATGCTGGAGGAGAAAAAGGGAATATGTTGGAGGAGAAAGAGGGTATATGTTGGAGGAGAAAGACAGGGTATATGTTGGAGGAGAAAGACATGCTACATGTTGGAGGAGAAAGACAGGTTTTATGTTGGAGGAGAAAGAGGGTATATGTTGGATGAGAAAGAGGGTATATGTTGGATGAGAAAGAGAGGTATATGTTGGAGGAGAAAGACATGGTATATGTTGGAGGAGAAAGACAGGGTGTATGTTGGAGGAGAAAAGGGTATATGTTGGAGGAGAAAGAGGGTATATGTTGGAGGAGAAAGACAGGGTATATGTTGGAGCAGAAAAAGGGTATATGTTGGAGGAGAAAGACAGGGTGTATGTTGGAGGAGAAAGAGGGTATATGTTGCAGGAGAAAGAGGGTATATGTTGGAGGAGAAAGACAGGGTATATGTTGGAGGAGAAAGACGGTATATGTTGGAGGAGAAAGACGGGGTATATGTTGGAGGAGAAAAAGGTTATATGGTGAAGGAGAAAGAGGGTATATGTTCGAGGAGAAAGAGGGTATATGTTGGAGGAGAAAGACAGGGTATATGTTGGAGGAGAAAAGGGTATATGTTGGAAGAGAAAGACAGGGTATATGTTGGAGGAGAAAGACAGGGTATATGTTGGAGGAGAAAAGGGGTATATGTTCGAGGAGAAAAAGGGTATATGTTGGAGGAGAAAAGGGTTATATGTTGAAGGAGAAAGACAGGGTATATGTTGGAGGAGAAAGACAGGGTATATGTTGGAGGAGAAAGACAGGGTATATGTTGAAGGAGAAAGACAGGGTATATGTTGAAGGAGAAAGACAGGGTATATGTTGGAGGAGAAAGACAGGGTATATGTTGGAGGAGAAAGACAGGGTATATGTTATAGGAGAAAGACAGGGTATATGTTGGAGGAGAAAGACAGGGTATATGTTATAGGAGAAAGACAGGGTATATGTTGGAGGAGAAGACAGGGTATATGTTGAAGGAGAAAGACAGGGTGTATGTTGGAGGAGAAAGACAGGGAATGTGTTATAGGAGAAAGACAGGGTATATGTTGGAGGAGAAAGACAGGGTATATGTTATAGGAGAAAGACAGGGTATATGTTGGAGGAGAAAGACAGGGTATATGTTATAGGAGAAAGACAGGGTATATGTTGAAGGAGAAAGACAGGGTATATCTTATAGGAGAAAGACAGGGTATATGTTGAAGGAGAAAGACAGGGTATATGTTATAGGAGAAAGACAGGGTATATGTTGGAGGAGAAAGACAGGTATATGTTATAGGAGAAAGACAGGGTATATGTTTATAGAAGAAAGACAGGGTATATGTTGTTGGAGAAAGACAGGGTATATGTTGTTGGAGAAAGACAGGGAATGTGAAATATTGATAAAATGAAGGAACAAGGAAAACAGAGATAGAAAAAAAGACAGAGCAAGAAAGATGGAGAGACAAGTACTCCAAAGATAACAGCCCCTACCTGCACCCCCAGGATACCAAATATGATGAAGAAAGCACAGCAGATAAGGACAATGTTTCCTATAGGTTTCAGAGACGTTATTAGAGTCTCCACTACCAGCTTCAGACCCGGGGCTCGACTGATCACCCTGTAAAAAGACAACAGAGAGAGAGCAGGAGAGGGATCGAGCGAGAGAGATGAGGGAGAGAGAGAAGGAGGGATGGAGAGAGAGAGATGGAGGATTAGACAGAGGGAGAGCACGAGAGAGAGAGAAAGAGAGGTAGAAAGGGATGGAGAGTTAGTAAGAGGAGTGCTTCCCAAAATACAGTATTTGCAGCTGACTCAGAGAGGGTAAATCTAAATGTCAAACGTGACATTTTTCTGGTCATTCAGGTATAAGGGAAAGTGAACTCCAGAAAGTTAGCTTGAACGCATGAGGACAAGCTAATGGGGATCCTACAAGACTAAACTGACCCCAAATCACCAAAGAAACATACTGCACAACTAATCTGTTTTCAACCACTATGGAGCAAGGACATTATGTGTCCTCCCCATAGTGTGACCTCCTAGCCTACCTGAGGGGTGCAGTGTGTCTATAGTGTGTCCTCCCTACCTGAGGGGGTGCAGTGTGGTCTTATAGTGTGTCCTCACCTACCTGAGGGGGTGCAGTGGTGTGTCCTATAGGTGTGTCCTCCCTACCTGAGGGGTGCAGTGTGTCTATAGTGTGTCCTCCCTACCTGAAGGGGGTGCAGTGTGTCTATAGTG
>NW_022264228.1:0-32630 GCF_002021735.2 Oncorhynchus kisutch | reverse complement strand
GCTTCCGAACCGTTTGACCTACAAATTCATATGACCACTCTCTGGAAAAGGGGAGACCCTCCACGAAACACGGTGGTGTTCTCAATTTTTCTCTACATCCCCCCACAAGTGTCAGGAGACTCGTCTGAAGTCAGAACCGTCTATGTGCCAACTTCTGTTTGTAGAATCCAAAATCTTTGGGCTACAAACTAATGTGACCCCCACTTGTCGCAATGTTCTCTGTTTTTGCCCTACGTTCCCCACAAGTGTCACGGGACTAATCTGAAGGTAACCTGTAGTGATTCAAATTATAGATTTTTTAACCAGGGACCTCTCGCAACCTAAGCCATAATCATACACTCAAACCAACGATCTGTTTGGTGAAAGAATTATCACTTTCCACAAAAATGACGGTCAAGATATGAGTCGATGTCTCCATGTGGCTAATGAGCTGCACATAGCATTGGTGGTATAGTGGTGAGCATAGCTGCCTTCCAAGCAGTTGACCCGGGTTCGATTCCCGGCCAATGCAGATCATGAGGACTTCATTTGTTTTAGGGGCTGGATGTCATTTCAAGTGTATTACATTTGAATCATTATCGTTGTTCGTGGAAGTCAGAAATGCTCCTACATTCTGCAGGTTATCTAAAATAATAAATGTTGTGCTACTTTGAACCAACAAGTGCATATCAAAATAGATTTGCAGTCCATCGTCAAATCCATTCAGCCCCCTTGTCCTGTGCCCAAGAGGTGATAGTTGGTGTTCCGACCAGTGGCCCAAGATCTGCCTGTCTGAGCTTGTTCAAGGATCTGCAAAAGGGCTCATCCGGGATTTGAACCCGGGACCTCTCGCACCCTAAGCGAGAATCATACCCCTAGACCAACGAGCCTTATGCCAAAAGTTATTTTTTGCTTTCTGCAGCAATGACAGTGAAGATATCGATTGACGTGTCCACGATGCTTGGAACGATTGAACATCATGTGAGTGTTTTGTGCTTTACTTGTGAGCATAACAGTCTTCCAAACTCTTGACCATGCTTCAGTTCAAATCTTCTGTAGTTCATCTCATGTGTCTTTCACATTCTGTCTTCTTCAGTCGCGACAGCAAACTGATGACGAGTTTTTACAAATGAATGAAGTGCAAAATGAGATCAATTCATTTTTTTAAAGAGAAAATGAAAAAATTTGACTTCAAAAAGAATGGAACTCATTTATTTTGAGTCAAATGACGTAAAGGTACGTGAATCAAAGTAAATTAATGTTGAAAATACCCATTCAAATAGATCCGTTTTCAACTAGAGAGATTGAGACTCAGCGTATCCGTCTCGATCCTCCACAACTGCTTATGTTACCCCTCCATATCTGCAGTGAAAGATGGTGGACCTAGATCGGTCTTTGTCAAACCATAAGACATACCTATAATCGGTCTTCTCACAAAAACATCTCTAGCTTCCGAACCGTTTGACCTACAAATTCATATGACCACTCTCTGGAAAGGGGAGACCCTCACGAACACGGTGGTGTTCTCAATTTTTCTCTACATCCCCCACAAGTGTCAGGAGACTCGTCTGAAGTCAGAACCGTCTATGTGCCAACTTCTGTTTGTAGAATCCAAAATCTTTGGGCTACAAACTAATGTGACCCCACTTGTCGCAATGTTCTCTGTTTTGCCCTACGTTCCCCACAAGTGTCACGGGACTAATCTGAAGGTAACCTGTAGTGATTCAAATTATAGATTTTTTAACCAGGGACCTCTCGCAACCTAAGCCATAATCATACACTCAAACCAACGATCTGTTTGGTGAAAGAATTATCACTTTCCACAAAAATGACGGTCAAGATATGAGTCGATGTCTCCATGTGGCTAATGAGCTGCACATAGCATTGGTGGTATAGTGGTGAGCATAGCTGCCTTCCAAGCAGTTGACCCGGGTTCGATTCCCGGCCAATGCAGATCATGAGGACTTCATTTGTTTTAGGGGCTGGATGTCATTTCAAGTGTATTACATTTGAATCATTATCGTTGTTCGTGGAAGTCAGAAATGCTCCTACATTCTGCAGGTTATCTAAAATAATAAATGTTGTGCTACTTTGAACCAACAAGTGCATATCAAAATAGATTTGCAGTCCATCGTCAAATCCATTCAGCCCCCTTGTCCTGTGCCCAAGAGGTGATAGTTGGTGTTCCGACCAGTGGCCCAAGATCTGCCTGTCTGAGCTTGTTCAAGGATCTGCAAAAGGGCTCATCCGGGATTTGAACCCGGGACCTCTCGCACCCTAAGCGAGAATCATACCCCTAGACCAACGAGCCTTATGCCAAAAGTTATTTTTTGCTTTCTGCAGCAATGACAGTGAAGATATCGATTGACGTGTCCACGATGCTTGGAACGATTGAACATCATGTGAGTGTTTTGTGCTTTACTTGTGAGCATAACAGTCTTCCAAACTCTTGACCATGCTTCAGTTCAAATCTTCTGTAGTTCATCTCATGTGTCTTTCACATTCTGTCTTCTTCAGTCGCGACAGCAAACTGATGACGAGTTTTTACAAATGAATGAAGTGCAAAATGAGATCAATTCATTTTTTTAAAGAGAAAATGAAAAAATTTGACTTCAAAAAGAATGGAACTCATTTATTTTGAGTCAAATGACGTAAAGGTACGTGAATCAAAGTAAATTAATGTTGAAAATACCCATTCAAATAGATCCGTTTTCAACTAGAGAGATTGAGACTCAGCGTATCCGTCTCGATCCTCCACAACTGCTTATGTTACCCCTCCATATCTGCAGTGAAAGATGGTGGACCTAGATCGGTCTTTGTCAAACCATAAGACATACCTATAATCGGTCTTCTCACAAAAACATCTCTAGCTTCCGAACCGTTTGACCTACAAATTCATATGACCACTCTCTGGAAAGGGGAGACCCTCACGAACACGGTGGTATTCTCAATTTTTCTCTACATCCCCCACAAGTGTCAGGAGACTCGTCTGAAGTCAGAACCGTCTATGTGCCAACTTCTGTTTGTAGAATCCAAAATCTTTGGGCTACAAACTAATGTGACCCCACTTGTCGCAATGTTCTCTGTTTTGCCCTACGTTCCCCACAAGTGTCACGGGACTAATCTGAAGGTAACCTGTAGTGATTCAAATTATAGATTTTTTAACCAGGGACCTCTCGCAACCTAAGCCATAATCATACACTCAAACCAACGATCTGTTTGGTGAAAGAATTATCACTTTCCACAAAAATGACGGTCAAGATATGAGTCGATGTCTCCATGTGGCTAATGAGCTGCACATAGCATTGGTGGTATAGTGGTGAGCATAGCTGCCTTCCAAGCAGTTGACCCGGGTTCGATTCCCGGCCAATGCAGATCATGAGGACTTCATTTGTTTTAGGGGCTGGATGTCATTTCAAGTGTATTACATTTGAATCATTATCGTTGTTCGTGGAAGTCAGAAATGCTCCTACATTCTGCAGGTTATCTAAAATAATAAATGTTGTGCTA
Organism: Oncorhynchus kisutch; assembly: GCF_002021735.2. NCBI lineage: Eukaryota > Metazoa > Chordata > Actinopteri > Salmoniformes > Salmonidae > Oncorhynchus > Oncorhynchus kisutch. The sequence continues at coordinate 29,141 of NW_022264228.1, read as the reverse complement.
CTTTGAACCAACAAGTGCATATCAAAATAGATTTGCAGTCCATCGTCAAATCCATTCAGCCCCCTTGTCCTGTGCCCAAGAGGTGATAGTTGGTGTTCCGACCAGTGGCCCAAGATCTGCCTGTCTGAGCTTGTTCAAGGATCTGCAAAAGGGCTCATCCGGGATTTGAACCCGGGACCTCTCGCACCCTAAGCGAGAATCATACCCCTAGACCAACGAGCCTTATGCCAAAAGTTATTTTTTGCTTTCTGCAGCAATGACAGTGAAGATATCGATTGACGTGTCCACGATGCTTGGAACGATTGAACATCATGTGAGTGTTTTGTGCTTTACTTGTGAGCATAACAGTCTTCCAAACTCTTGACCATGCTTCAGTTCAAATCTTCTGTAGTTCATCTCATGTGTCTTTCACATTCTGTCTTCTTCAGTCGCGACAGCAAACTGATGACGAGTTTTTACAAATGAATGAAGTGCAAAATGAGATCAATTCATTTTTTTAAAGAGAAAATGAAAAAATTTGACTTCAAAAAGAATGGAACTCATTTATTTTGAGTCAAATGACGTAAAGGTACGTGAATCAAAGTAAATTAATGTTGAAAATACCCATTCAAATAGATCCGTTTTCAACTAGAGAGATTGAGACTCAGCGTATCCGTCTCGATCCTCCACAACTGCTTATGTTACCCCTCCATATCTGCAGTGAAAGATGGTGGACCTAGATCGGTCTTTGTCAAACCATAAGACATACCTATAATCGGTCTTCTCACAAAAACATCTCTAGCTTCCGAACCGTTTGACCTACAAATTCATATGACCACTCTCTGGAAAGGGGAGACCCTCACGAACACGGTGGTATTCTCAATTTTTCTCTACATCCCCCACAAGTGTCAGGAGACTCGTCTGAAGTCAGAACCGTCTATGTGCCAACTTCTGTTTGTAGAATCCAAAATCTTTGGGCTACAAACTAATGTGACCCCACTTGTCGCAATGTTCTCTGTTTTGCCCTACGTTCCCCACAAGTGTCACGGGACTAATCTGAAGGTAACCTGTAGTGATTCAAATTATAGATTTTTTAACCAGGGACCTCTCGCAACCTAAGCCATAATCATACACTCAAACCAACGATCTGTTTGGTGAAAGAATTATCACTTTCCACAAAAATGACGGTCAAGATATGAGTCGATGTCTCCATGTGGCTAATGAGCTGCACATAGCATTGGTGGTATAGTGGTGAGCATAGCTGCCTTCCAAGCAGTTGACCCGGGTTCGATTCCCGGCCAATGCAGATCATGAGGACTTCATTTGTTTTAGGGGCTGGATGTCATTTCAAGTGTATTACATTTGAATCATTATCGTTGTTCGTGGAAGTCAGAAATGCTCCTACATTCTGCAGGTTATCTAAAATAATAAATGTTGTGCTACTTTGAACCAACAAGTGCATATCAAAATAGATTTGCAGTCCATCGTCAAATCCATTCAGCCCCCTTGTCCTGTGCCCAAGAGGTGATAGTTGGTGTTCCGACCAGTGGCCCAAGATCTGCCTGTCTGAGCTTGTTCAAGGATCTGCAAAAGGGCTCATCCGGGATTTGAACCCGGGACCTCTCGCACCCTAAGCGAGAATCATACCCCTAGACCAACGAGCCTTATGCCAAAAGTTATTTTTTGCTTTCTGCAGCAATGACAGTGAAGATATCGATTGACGTGTCCACGATGCTTGGAACGATTGAACATCATGTGAGTGTTTTGTGCTTTACTTGTGAGCATAACAGTCTTCCAAACTCTTGACCATGCTTCAGTTCAAATCTTCTGTAGTTCATCTCATGTGTCTTTCACATTCTGTCTTCTTCAGTCGCGACAGCAAACTGATGACGAGTTTTTACAAATGAATGAAGTGCAAAATGAGATCAATTCATTTTTTTAAAGAGAAAATGAAAAAATTTGACTTCAAAAAGAATGGAACTCATTTATTTTGAGTCAAATGACGTAAAGGTACGTGAATCAAAGTAAATTAATGTTGAAAATACCCATTCAAATAGATCCGTTTTCAACTAGAGAGATTGAGACTCAGCGTATCCGTCTCGATCCTCCACAACTGCTTATGTTACCCCTCCATATCTGCAGTGAAAGATGGTGGACCTAGATCGGTCTTTGTCAAACCATAAGACATACCTATAATCGGTCTTCTCACAAAAACATCTCTAGCTTCCGAACCGTTTGACCTACAAATTCATATGACCACTCTCTGGAAAGGGGAGACCCTCACGAACACGGTGGTATTCTCAATTTTTCTCTACATCCCCCACAAGTGTCAGGAGACTCGTCTGAAGTCAGAACCGTCTATGTGCCAACTTCTGTTTGTAGAATCCAAAATCTTTGGGCTACAAACTAATGTGACCCCACTTGTCGCAATGTTCTCTGTTTTGCCCTACGTTCCCCACAAGTGTCACGGGACTAATCTGAAGGTAACCTGTAGTGATTCAAATTATAGATTTTTTAACCAGGGACCTCTCGCAACCTAAGCCATAATCATACACTCAAACCAACGATCTGTTTGGTGAAAGAATTATCACTTTCCACAAAAATGACGGTCAAGATATGAGTCGATGTCTCCATGTGGCTAATGAGCTGCACATAGCATTGGTGGTATAGTGGTGAGCATAGCTGCCTTCCAAGCAGTTGACCCGGGTTCGATTCCCGGCCAATGCAGATCATGAGGACTTCATTTGTTTTAGGGGCTGGATGTCATTTCAAGTGTATTACATTTGAATCATTATCGTTGTTCGTGGAAGTCAGAAATGCTCCTACATTCTGCAGGTTATCTAAAATAATAAATGTTGTGCTACTTTGAACCAACAAGTGCATATCAAAATAGATTTGCAGTCCATCGTCAAATCCATTCAGCCCCCTTGTCCTGTGCCCAAGAGGTGATAGTTGGTGTTCCGACCAGTGGCCCAAGATCTGCCTGTCTGAGCTTGTTCAAGGATCTGCAAAAGGGCTCATCCGGGATTTGAACCCGGGACCTCTCGCACCCTAAGCGAGAATCATACCCCTAGACCAACGAGCCTTATGCCAAAAGTTATTTTTTGCTTTCTGCAGCAATGACAGTGAAGATATCGATTGACGTGTCCACGATGCTTGGAACGATTGAACATCATGTGAGTGTTTTGTGCTTTACTTGTGAGCATAACAGTCTTCCAAACTCTTGACCATGCTTCAGTTCAAATCTTCTGTAGTTCATCTCATGTGTCTTTCACATTCTGTCTTCTTCAGTCGCGACAGCAAACTGATGACGAGTTTTTACAAATGAATGAAGTGCAAAATGAGATCAATTCATTTTTTTAAAGAGAAAATGAAAAAATTTGACTTCAAAAAGAATGGAACTCATTTATTTTGAGTCAAATGACGTAAAGGTACGTGAATCAAAGTAAATTAATGTTGAAAATACCCATTCAAATAGATCCGTTTTCAACTAGAGAGATTGAGACTCAGCGTATCCGTCTCGATCCTCCACAACTGCTTATGTTACCCCTCCATATCTGCAGTGAAAGATGGTGGACCTAGATCGGTCTTTGTCAAACCATAAGACATACCTATAATCGGTCTTCTCACAAAAACATCTCTAGCTTCCGAACCGTTTGACCTACAAATTCATATGACCACTCTCTGGAAAGGGGAGACCCTCACGAACACGGTGGTATTCTCAATTTTTCTCTACATCCCCCACAAGTGTCAGGAGACTCGTCTGAAGTCAGAACCGTCTATGTGCCAACTTCTGTTTGTAGAATCCAAAATCTTTGGGCTACAAACTAATGTGACCCCACTTGTCGCAATGTTCTCTGTTTTGCCCTACGTTCCCCACAAGTGTCACGGGACTAATCTGAAGGTAACCTGTAGTGATTCAAATTATAGATTTTTTAACCAGGGACCTCTCGCAACCTAAGCCATAATCATACACTCAAACCAACGATCTGTTTGGTGAAAGAATTATCACTTTCCACAAAAATGACGGTCAAGATATGAGTCGATGTCTCCATGTGGCTAATGAGCTGCACATAGCATTGGTGGTATAGTGGTGAGCATAGCTGCCTTCCAAGCAGTTGACCCGGGTTCGATTCCCGGCCAATGCAGATCATGAGGACTTCATTTGTTTTAGGGGCTGGATGTCATTTCAAGTGTATTACATTTGAATCATTATCGTTGTTCGTGGAAGTCAGAAATGCTCCTACATTCTGCAGGTTATCTAAAATAATAAATGTTGTGCTACTTTGAACCAACAAGTGCATATCAAAATAGATTTGCAGTCCATCGTCAAATCCATTCAGCCCCCTTGTCCTGTGCCCAAGAGGTGATAGTTGGTGTTCCGACCAGTGGCCCAAGATCTGCCTGTCTGAGCTTGTTCAAGGATCTGCAAAAGGGCTCATCCGGGATTTGAACCCGGGACCTCTCGCACCCTAAGCGAGAATCATACCCCTAGACCAACGAGCCTTATGCCAAAAGTTATTTTTTGCTTTCTGCAGCAATGACAGTGAAGATATCGATTGACGTGTCCACGATGCTTGGAACGATTGAACATCATGTGAGTGTTTTGTGCTTTACTTGTGAGCATAACAGTCTTCCAAACTCTTGACCATGCTTCAGTTCAAATCTTCTGTAGTTCATCTCATGTGTCTTTCACATTCTGTCTTCTTCAGTCGCGACAGCAAACTGATGACGAGTTTTTACAAATGAATGAAGTGCAAAATGAGATCAATTCATTTTTTTAAAGAGAAAATGAAAAAATTTGACTTCAAAAAGAATGGAACTCATTTATTTTGAGTCAAATGACGTAAAGGTACGTGAATCAAAGTAAATTAATGTTGAAAATACCCATTCAAATAGATCCGTTTTCAACTAGAGAGATTGAGACTCAGCGTATCCGTCTCGATCCTCCACAACTGCTTATGTTACCCCTCCATATCTGCAGTGAAAGATGGTGGACCTAGATCGGTCTTTGTCAAACCATAAGACATACCTGTAATCGGTCTTCTCACAAAAACATCTCTAGCTTCCGAACCGTTTGACCTACAAATTCATATGACCACTCTCTGGAAAGGGGAGACCCTCACGAACACGGTGGTATTCTCAATTTTTCTCTACATCCCCCACAAGTGTCAGGAGACTCGTCTGAAGTCAGAACCGTCTATGTGCCAACTTCTGTTTGTAGAATCCAAAATCTTTGGGCTACAAACTAATGTGACCCCACTTGTCGCAATGTTCTCTGTTTTGCCCTACGTTCCCCACAAGTGTCACGGGACTAATCTGAAGGTAACCTGTAGTGATTCAAATTATAGATTTTTTAACCAGGGACCTCTCGCAACCTAAGCCATAATCATACACTCAAACCAACGATCTGTTTGGTGAAAGAATTATCACTTTCCACAAAAATGACGGTCAAGATATGAGTCGATGTCTCCATGTGGCTAATGAGCTGCACATAGCATTGGTGGTATAGTGGTGAGCATAGCTGCCTTCCAAGCAGTTGACCCGGGTTCGATTCCCGGCCAATGCAGATCATGAGGACTTCATTTGTTTTAGGGGCTGGATGTCATTTCAAGTGTATTACATTTGAATCATTATCGTTGTTCGTGGAAGTCAGAAATGCTCCTACATTCTGCAGGTTATCTAAAATAATAAATGTTGTGCTACTTTGAACCAACAAGTGCATATCAAAATAGATTTGCAGTCCATCGTCAAATCCATTCAGCCCCCTTGTCCTGTGCCCAAGAGGTGATAGTTGGTGTTCCGACCAGTGGCCCAAGATCTGCCTGTCTGAGCTTGTTCAAGGATCTGCAAAAGGGCTCATCCGGGATTTGAACCCGGGACCTCTCGCACCCTAAGCGAGAATCATACCCCTAGACCAACGAGCCTTATGCCAAAAGTTATTTTTTGCTTTCTGCAGCAATGACAGTGAAGATATCGATTGACGTGTCCACGATGCTTGGAACGATTGAACATCATGTGAGTGTTTTGTGCTTTACTTGTGAGCATAACAGTCTTCCAAACTCTTGACCATGCTTCAGTTCAAATCTTCTGTAGTTCATCTCATGTGTCTTTCACATTCTGTCTTCTTCAGTCGCGACAGCAAACTGATGACGAGTTTTTACAAATGAATGAAGTGCAAAATGAGATCAATTCATTTTTTTAAAGAGAAAATGAAAAATTTGACTTCAAAAAGAATGGAACTCATTTATTTTGAGTCAAATGACGTAAAGGTACGTGAATCAAAGTAAATTAATGTTGAAAATACCCATTCAAATAGATCCGTTTTCAACTAGAGAGATTGAGACTCAGCGTATCCGTCTCGATCCTCCACAACTGCTTATGTTACCCCTCCATATCTGCAGTGAAAGATGGTGGACCTAGATCGGTCTTTGTCAAACCATAAGACATACCTGTAATCGGTCTTCTCACAAAAACATCTCTAGCTTCCGAACCGTTTGACCTACAAATTCATATGACCACTCTCTGGAAAGGGGAGACCCTCACGAACACGGTGGTATTCTCAATTTTTCTCTACATCCCCCACAAGTGTCAGGAGACTCGTCTGAAGTCAGAACCGTCTATGTGCCAACTTCTGTTTGTAGAATCCAAAATCTTTGGGCTACAAACTAATGTGACCCCACTTGTCGCAATGTTCTCTGTTTTGCCCTACGTTCCCCACAAGTGTCACGGGACTAATCTGAAGGTAACCTGTAGTGATTCAAATTATAGATTTTTTAACCAGGGACCTCTCGCAACCTAAGCCATAATCATACACTCAAACCAACGATCTGTTTGGTGAAAGAATTATCACTTTCCACAAAAATGACGGTCAAGATATGAGTCGATGTCTCCATGTGGCTAATGAGCTGCACATAGCATTGGTGGTATAGTGGTGAGCATAGCTGCCTTCCAAGCAGTTGACCCGGGTTCGATTCCCGGCCAATGCAGATCATGAGGACTTCATTTGTTTTAGGGGCTGGATGTCATTTCAAGTGTATTACATTTGAATCATTATCGTTGTTCGTGGAAGTCAGAAATGCTCCTACATTCTGCAGGTTATCTAAAATAATAAATGTTGTGCTACTTTGAACCAACAAGTGCATATCAAAATAGATTTGCAGTCCATCGTCAAATCCATTCAGCCCCCTTGTCCTGTGCCCAAGAGGTGATAGTTGGTGTTCCGACCAGTGGCCCAAGATCTGCCTGTCTGAGCTTGTTCAAGGATCTGCAAAAGGGCTCATCCGGGATTTGAACCCGGGACCTCTCGCACCCTAAGCGAGAATCATACCCCTAGACCAACGAGCCTTATGCCAAAAGTTATTTTTTGCTTTCTGCAGCAATGACAGTGAAGATATCGATTGACGTGTCCACGATGCTTGGAACGATTGAACATCATGTGAGTGTTTTGTGCTTTACTTGTGAGCATAACAGTCTTCCAAACTCTTGACCATGCTTCAGTTCAAATCTTCTGTAGTTCATCTCATGTGTCTTTCACATTCTGTCTTCTTCAGTCGCGACAGCAAACTGATGACGAGTTTTTACAAATGAATGAAGTGCAAAATGAGATCAATTCATTTTTTTAAAGAGAAAATGAAAAAATTTGACTTCAAAAAGAATGGAACTCATTTATTTTGAGTCAAATGACGTAAAGGTACGTGAATCAAAGTAAATTAATGTTGAAAATACCCATTCAAATAGATCCGTTTTCAACTAGAGAGATTGAGACTCAGCGTATCCGTCTCGATCCTCCACAACTGCTTATGTTACCCCTCCATATCTGCAGTGAAAGATGGTGGACCTAGATCGGTCTTTGTCAAACCATAAGACATACCTATAATCGGTCTTCTCACAAAAACATCTCTAGCTTCCGAACCGTTTGACCTACAAATTCATATGACCACTCTCTGGAAAGGGGAGACCCTCACGAACACGGTGGTATTCTCAATTTTTCTCTACATCCCCCACAAGTGTCAGGAGACTCGTCTGAAGTCAGAACCGTCTATGTGCCAACTTCTGTTTGTAGAATCCAAAATCTTTGGGCTACAAACTAATGTGACCCCACTTGTCGCAATGTTCTCTGTTTTGCCCTACGTTCCCCACAAGTGTCACGGGACTAATCTGAAGGTAACCTGTAGTGATTCAAATTATAGATTTTTTAACCAGGGACCTCTCGCAACCTAAGCCATAATCATACACTCAAACCAACGATCTGTTTGGTGAAAGAATTATCACTTTCCACAAAAATGACGGTCAAGATATGAGTCGATGTCTCCATGTGGCTAATGAGCTGCACATAGCATTGGTGGTATAGTGGTGAGCATAGCTGCCTTCCAAGCAGTTGACCCGGGTTCGATTCCCGGCCAATGCAGATCATGAGGACTTCATTTGTTTTAGGGGCTGGATGTCATTTCAAGTGTATTACATTTGAATCATTATCGTTGTTCGTGGAAGTCAGAAATGCTCCTACATTCTGCAGGTTATCTAAAATAATAAATGTTGTGCTACTTTGAACCAACAAGTGCATATCAAAATAGATTTGCAGTCCATCGTCAAATCCATTCAGCCCCCTTGTCCTGTGCCCAAGAGGTGATAGTTGGTGTTCCGACCAGTGGCCCAAGATCTGCCTGTCTGAGCTTGTTCAAGGATCTGCAAAAGGGCTCATCCGGGATTTGAACCCGGGACCTCTCGCACCCTAAGCGAGAATCATACCCCTAGACCAACGAGCCTTATGCCAAAAGTTATTTTTTGCTTTCTGCAGCAATGACAGTGAAGATATCGATTGACGTGTCCACGATGCTTGGAACGATTGAACATCATGTGAGTGTTTTGTGCTTTACTTGTGAGCATAACAGTCTTCCAAACTCTTGACCATGCTTCAGTTCAAATCTTCTGTAGTTCATCTCATGTGTCTTTCACATTCTGTCTTCTTCAGTCGCGACAGCAAACTGATGACGAGTTTTTACAAATGAATGAAGTGCAAAATGAGATCAATTCATTTTTTTAAAGAGAAAATGAAAAATTTGACTTCAAAAAGAATGGAACTCATTTATTTTGAGTCAAATGACGTAAAGGTACGTGAATCAAAGTAAATTAATGTTGAAAATACCCATTCAAATAGATCCGTTTTCAACTAGAGAGATTGAGACTCAGCGTATCCGTCTCGATCCTCCACAACTGCTTATGTTACCCCTCCATATCTGCAGTGAAAGATGGTGGACCTAGATCGGTCTTTGTCAAACCATAAGACATACCTATAATCGGTCTTCTCACAAAAACATCTCTAGCTTCCGAACCGTTTGACCTACAAATTCATATGACCACTCTCTGGAAAGGGGAGACCCTCACGAACACGGTGGTATTCTCAATTTTTCTCTACATCCCCCACAAGTGTCAGGAGACTCGTCTGAAGTCAGAACCGTCTATGTGCCAACTTCTGTTTGTAGAATCCAAAATCTTTGGGCTACAAACTAATGTGACCCCACTTGTCGCAATGTTCTCTGTTTTGCCCTACGTTCCCCACAAGTGTCACGGGACTAATCTGAAGGTAACCTGTAGTGATTCAAATTATAGATTTTTTAACCAGGGACCTCTCGCAACCTAAGCCATAATCATACACTCAAACCAACGATCTGTTTGGTGAAAGAATTATCACTTTCCACAAAAATGACGGTCAAGATATGAGTCGATGTCTCCATGTGGCTAATGAGCTGCACATAGCATTGGTGGTATAGTGGTGAGCATAGCTGCCTTCCAAGCAGTTGACCCGGGTTCGATTCCCGGCCAATGCAGATCATGAGGACTTCATTTGTTTTAGGGGCTGGATGTCATTTCAAGTGTATTACATTTGAATCATTATCGTTGTTCGTGGAAGTCAGAAATGCTCCTACATTCTGCAGGTTATCTAAAATAATAAATGTTGTGCTACTTTGAACCAACAAGTGCATATCAAAATAGATTTGCAGTCCATCGTCAAATCCATTCAGCCCCCTTGTCCTGTGCCCAAGAGGTGATAGTTGGTGTTCCGACCAGTGGCCCAAGATCTGCCTGTCTGAGCTTGTTCAAGGATCTGCAAAAGGGCTCATCCGGGATTTGAACCCGGGACCTCTCGCACCCTAAGCGAGAATCATACCCCTAGACCAACGAGCCTTATGCCAAAAGTTATTTTTTGCTTTCTGCAGCAATGACAGTGAAGATATCGATTGACGTGTCCACGATGCTTGGAACGATTGAACATCATGTGAGTGTTTTGTGCTTTACTTGTGAGCATAACAGTCTTCCAAACTCTTGACCATGCTTCAGTTCAAATCTTCTGTAGTTCATCTCATGTGTCTTTCACATTCTGTCTTCTTCAGTCGCGACAGCAAACTGATGACGAGTTTTTACAAATGAATGAAGTGCAAAATGAGATCAATTCATTTTTTTAAAGAGAAAATGAAAAAATTTGACTTCAAAAAGAATGGAACTCATTTATTTTGAGTCAAATGACGTAAAGGTACGTGAATCAAAGTAAATTAATGTTGAAAATACCCATTCAAATAGATCCGTTTTCAACTAGAGAGATTGAGACTCAGCGTATCCGTCTCGATCCTCCACAACTGCTTATGTTACCCCTCCATATCTGCAGTGAAAGATGGTGGACCTAGATCGGTCTTTGTCAAACCATAAGACATACCTATAATCGGTCTTCTCACAAAAACATCTCTAGCTTCCGAACCGTTTGACCTACAAATTCATATGACCACTCTCTGGAAAGGGGAGACCCTCACGAACACGGTGGTATTCTCAATTTTTCTCTACATCCCCCACAAGTGTCAGGAGACTCGTCTGAAGTCAGAACCGTCTATGTGCCAACTTCTGTTTGTAGAATCCAAAATCTTTGGGCTACAAACTAATGTGACCCCACTTGTCGCAATGTTCTCTGTTTTGCCCTACGTTCCCCACAAGTGTCACGGGACTAATCTGAAGGTAACCTGTAGTGATTCAAATTATAGATTTTTTAACCAGGGACCTCTCGCAACCTAAGCCATAATCATACACTCAAACCAACGATCTGTTTGGTGAAAGAATTATCACTTTCCACAAAAATGACGGTCAAGATATGAGTCGATGTCTCCATGTGGCTAATGAGCTGCACATAGCATTGGTGGTATAGTGGTGAGCATAGCTGCCTTCCAAGCAGTTGACCCGGGTTCGATTCCCGGCCAATGCAGATCATGAGGACTTCATTTGTTTTAGGGGCTGGATGTCATTTCAAGTGTATTACATTTGAATCATTATCGTTGTTCGTGGAAGTCAGAAATGCTCCTACATTCTGCAGGTTATCTAAAATAATAAATGTTGTGCTACTTTGAACCAACAAGTGCATATCAAAATAGATTTGCAGTCCATCGTCAAATCCATTCAGCCCCCTTGTCCTGTGCCCAAGAGGTGATAGTTGGTGTTCCGACCAGTGGCCCAAGATCTGCCTGTCTGAGCTTGTTCAAGGATCTGCAAAAGGGCTCATCCGGGATTTGAACCCGGGACCTCTCGCACCCTAAGCGAGAATCATACCCCTAGACCAACGAGCCTTATGCCAAAAGTTATTTTTTGCTTTCTGCAGCAATGACAGTGAAGATATCGATTGACGTGTCCACGATGCTTGGAACGATTGAACATCATGTGAGTGTTTTGTGCTTTACTTGTGAGCATAACAGTCTTCCAAACTCTTGACCATGCTTCAGTTCAAATCTTCTGTAGTTCATCTCATGTGTCTTTCACATTCTGTCTTCTTCAGTCGCGACAGCAAACTGATGACGAGTTTTTACAAATGAATGAAGTGCAAAATGAGATCAATTCATTTTTTTAAAGAGAAAATGAAAAAATTTGACTTCAAAAAGAATGGAACTCATTTATTTTGAGTCAAATGACGTAAAGGTACGTGAATCAAAGTAAATTAATGTTGAAAATACCCATTCAAATAGATCCGTTTTCAACTAGAGAGATTGAGACTCAGCGTATCCGTCTCGATCCTCCACAACTGCTTATGTTACCCCTCCATATCTGCAGTGAAAGATGGTGGACCTAGATCGGTCTTTGTCAAACCATAAGACATACCTATAATCGGTCTTCTCACAAAAACATCTCTAGCTTCCGAACCGTTTGACCTACAAATTCATATGACCACTCTCTGGAAAGGGGAGACCCTCACGAACACGGTGGTATTCTCAATTTTTCTCTACATCCCCCACAAGTGTCAGGAGACTCGTCTGAAGTCAGAACCGTCTATGTGCCAACTTCTGTTTGTAGAATCCAAAATCTTTGGGCTACAAACTAATGTGACCCCACTTGTCGCAATGTTCTCTGTTTTGCCCTACGTTCCCCACAAGTGTCACGGGACTAATCTGAAGGTAACCTGTAGTGATTCAAATTATAGATTTTTTAACCAGGGACCTCTCGCAACCTAAGCCATAATCATACACTCAAACCAACGATCTGTTTGGTGAAAGAATTATCACTTTCCACAAAAATGACGGTCAAGATATGAGTCGATGTCTCCATGTGGCTAATGAGCTGCACATAGCATTGGTGGTATAGTGGTGAGCATAGCTGCCTTCCAAGCAGTTGACCCGGGTTCGATTCCCGGCCAATGCAGATCATGAGGACTTCATTTGTTTTAGGGGCTGGATGTCATTTCAAGTGTATTACATTTGAATCATTATCGTTGTTCGTGGAAGTCAGAAATGCTCCTACATTCTGCAGGTTATCTAAAATAATAAATGTTGTGCTACTTTGAACCAACAAGTGCATATCAAAATAGATTTGCAGTCCATCGTCAAATCCATTCAGCCCCCTTGTCCTGTGCCCAAGAGGTGATAGTTGGTGTTCCGACCAGTGGCCCAAGATCTGCCTGTCTGAGCTTGTTCAAGGATCTGCAAAAGGGCTCATCCGGGATTTGAACCCGGGACCTCTCGCACCCTAAGCGAGAATCATACCCCTAGACCAACGAGCCTTATGCCAAAAGTTATTTTTTGCTTTCTGCAGCAATGACAGTGAAGATATCGATTGACGTGTCCACGATGCTTGGAACGATTGAACATCATGTGAGTGTTTTGTGCTTTACTTGTGAGCATAACAGTCTTCCAAACTCTTGACCATGCTTCAGTTCAAATCTTCTGTAGTTCATCTCATGTGTCTTTCACATTCTGTCTTCTTCAGTCGCGACAGCAAACTGATGACGAGTTTTTACAAATGAATGAAGTGCAAAATGAGATCAATTCATTTTTTTAAAGAGAAAATGAAAAAATTTGACTTCAAAAAGAATGGAACTCATTTATTTTGAGTCAAATGACGTAAAGGTACGTGAATCAAAGTAAATTAATGTTGAAAATACCCATTCAAATAGATCCGTTTTCAACTAGAGAGATTGAGACTCAGCGTATCCGTCTCGATCCTCCACAACTGCTTATGTTACCCCTCCATATCTGCAGTGAAAGATGGTGGACCTAGATCGGTCTTTGTCAAACCATAAGACATACCTATAATCGGTCTTCTCACAAAAACATCTCTAGCTTCCGAACCGTTTGACCTACAAATTCATATGACCACTCTCTGGAAAGGGGAGACCCTCACGAACACGGTGGTATTCTCAATTTTTCTCTACATCCCCCACAAGTGTCAGGAGACTCGTCTGAAGTCAGAACCGTCTATGTGCCAACTTCTGTTTGTAGAATCCAAAATCTTTGGGCTACAAACTAATGTGACCCCACTTGTCGCAATGTTCTCTGTTTTGCCCTACGTTCCCCACAAGTGTCACGGGACTAATCTGAAGGTAACCTGTAGTGATTCAAATTATAGATTTTTTAACCAGGGACCTCTCGCAACCTAAGCCATAATCATACACTCAAACCAACGATCTGTTTGGTGAAAGAATTATCACTTTCCACAAAAATGACGGTCAAGATATGAGTCGATGTCTCCATGTGGCTAATGAGCTGCACATAGCATTGGTGGTATAGTGGTGAGCATAGCTGCCTTCCAAGCAGTTGACCCGGGTTCGATTCCCGGCCAATGCAGATCATGAGGACTTCATTTGTTTTAGGGGCTGGATGTCATTTCAAGTGTATTACATTTGAATCATTATCGTTGTTCGTGGAAGTCAGAAATGCTCCTACATTCTGCAGGTTATCTAAAATAATAAATGTTGTGCTACTTTGAACCAACAAGTGCATATCAAAATAGATTTGCAGTCCATCGTCAAATCCATTCAGCCCCCTTGTCCTGTGCCCAAGAGGTGATAGTTGGTGTTCCGACCAGTGGCCCAAGATCTGCCTGTCTGAGCTTGTTCAAGGATCTGCAAAAGGGCTCATCCGGGATTTGAACCCGGGACCTCTCGCACCCTAAGCGAGAATCATACCCCTAGACCAACGAGCCTTATGCCAAAAGTTATTTTTTGCTTTCTGCAGCAATGACAGTGAAGATATCGATTGACGTGTCCACGATGCTTGGAACGATTGAACATCATGTGAGTGTTTTGTGCTTTACTTGTGAGCATAACAGTCTTCCAAACTCTTGACCATGCTTCAGTTCAAATCTTCTGTAGTTCATCTCATGTGTCTTTCACATTCTGTCTTCTTCAGTCGCGACAGCAAACTGATGACGAGTTTTTACAAATGAATGAAGTGCAAAATGAGATCAATTCATTTTTTTAAAGAGAAAATGAAAAAATTTGACTTCAAAAAGAATGGAACTCATTTATTTTGAGTCAAATGACGTAAAGGTACGTGAATCAAAGTAAATTAATGTTGAAAATACCCATTCAAATAGATCCGTTTTCAACTAGAGAGATTGAGACTCAGCGTATCCGTCTCGATCCTCCACAACTGCTTATGTTACCCCTCCATATCTGCAGTGAAAGATGGTGGACCTAGATCGGTCTTTGTCAAACCATAAGACATACCTATAATCGGTCTTCTCACAAAAACATCTCTAGCTTCCGAACCGTTTGACCTACAAATTCATATGACCACTCTCTGGAAAGGGGAGACCCTCACGAACACGGTGGTATTCTCAATTTTTCTCTACATCCCCCACAAGTGTCAGGAGACTCGTCTGAAGTCAGAACCGTCTATGTGCCAACTTCTGTTTGTAGAATCCAAAATCTTTGGGCTACAAACTAATGTGACCCCACTTGTCGCAATGTTCTCTGTTTTGCCCTACGTTCCCCACAAGTGTCACGGGACTAATCTGAAGGTAACCTGTAGTGATTCAAATTATAGATTTTTTAACCAGGGACCTCTCGCAACCTAAGCCATAATCATACACTCAAACCAACGATCTGTTTGGTGAAAGAATTATCACTTTCCACAAAAATGACGGTCAAGATATGAGTCGATGTCTCCATGTGGCTAATGAGCTGCACATAGCATTGGTGGTATAGTGGTGAGCATAGCTGCCTTCCAAGCAGTTGACCCGGGTTCGATTCCCGGCCAATGCAGATCATGAGGACTTCATTTGTTTTAGGGGCTGGATGTCATTTCAAGTGTATTACATTTGAATCATTATCGTTGTTCGTGGAAGTCAGAAATGCTCCTACATTCTGCAGGTTATCTAAAATAATAAATGTTGTGCTACTTTGAACCAACAAGTGCATATCAAAATAGATTTGCAGTCCATCGTCAAATCCATTCAGCCCCCTTGTCCTGTGCCCAAGAGGTGATAGTTGGTGTTCCGACCAGTGGCCCAAGATCTGCCTGTCTGAGCTTGTTCAAGGATCTGCAAAAGGGCTCATCCGGGATTTGAACCCGGGACCTCTCGCACCCTAAGCGAGAATCATACCCCTAGACCAACGAGCCTTATGCCAAAAGTTATTTTTTGCTTTCTGCAGCAATGACAGTGAAGATATCGATTGACGTGTCCACGATGCTTGGAACGATTGAACATCATGTGAGTGTTTTGTGCTTTACTTGTGAGCATAACAGTCTTCCAAACTCTTGACCATGCTTCAGTTCAAATCTTCTGTAGTTCATCTCATGTGTCTTTCACATTCTGTCTTCTTCAGTCGCGACAGCAAACTGATGACGAGTTTTTACAAATGAATGAAGTGCAAAATGAGATCAATTCATTTTTTTAAAGAGAAAATGAAAAAATTTGACTTCAAAAAGAATGGAACTCATTTATTTTGAGTCAAATGACGTAAAGGTACGTGAATCAAAGTAAATTAATGTTGAAAATACCCATTCAAATAGATCCGTTTTCAACTAGAGAGATTGAGACTCAGCGTATCCGTCTCGATCCTCCACAACTGCTTATGTTACCCCTCCATATCTGCAGTGAAAGATGGTGGACCTAGATCGGTCTTTGTCAAACCATAAGACATACCTATAATCGGTCTTCTCACAAAAACATCTCTAGCTTCCGAACCGTTTGACCTACAAATTCATATGACCACTCTCTGGAAAGGGGAGACCCTCACGAACACGGTGGTGTTCTCAATTTTTCTCTACATCCCCCACAAGTGTCAGGAGACTCGTCTGAAGTCAGAACCGTCTATGTGCCAACTTCTGTTTGTAGAATCCAAAATCTTTGGGCTACAAACTAATGTGACCCCACTTGTCGCAATGTTCTCTGTTTTGCCCTACGTTCCCCACAAGTGTCACGGGACTAATCTGAAGGTAACCTGTAGTGATTCAAATTATAGATTTTTTAACCAGGGACCTCTCGCAACCTAAGCCATAATCATACACTCAAACCAACGATCTGTTTGGTGAAAGAATTATCACTTTCCACAAAAATGACGGTCAAGATATGAGTCGATGTCTCCATGTGGCTAATGAGCTGCACATAGCATTGGTGGTATAGTGGTGAGCATAGCTGCCTTCCAAGCAGTTGACCCGGGTTCGATTCCCGGCCAATGCAGATCATGAGGACTTCATTTGTTTTAGGGGCTGGATGTCATTTCAAGTGTATTACATTTGAATCATTATCGTTGTTCGTGGAAGTCAGAAATGCTCCTACATTCTGCAGGTTATCTAAAATAATAAATGTTGTGCTACTTTGAACCAACAAGTGCATATCAAAATAGATTTGCAGTCCATCGTCAAATCCATTCAGCCCCCTTGTCCTGTGCCCAAGAGGTGATAGTTGGTGTTCCGACCAGTGGCCCAAGATCTGCCTGTCTGAGCTTGTTCAAGGATCTGCAAAAGGGCTCATCCGGGATTTGAACCCGGGACCTCTCGCACCCTAAGCGAGAATCATACCCCTAGACCAACGAGCCTTATGCCAAAAGTTATTTTTTGCTTTCTGCAGCAATGACAGTGAAGATATCGATTGACGTGTCCACGATGCTTGGAACGATTGAACATCATGTGAGTGTTTTGTGCTTTACTTGTGAGCATAACAGTCTTCCAAACTCTTGACCATGCTTCAGTTCAAATCTTCTGTAGTTCATCTCATGTGTCTTTCACATTCTGTCTTCTTCAGTCGCGACAGCAAACTGATGACGAGTTTTTACAAATGAATGAAGTGCAAAATGAGATCAATTCATTTTTTTAAAGAGAAAATGAAAAAATTTGACTTCAAAAAGAATGGAACTCATTTATTTTGAGTCAAATGACGTAAAGGTACGTGAATCAAAGTAAATTAATGTTGAAAATACCCATTCAAATAGATCCGTTTTCAACTAGAGAGATTGAGACTCAGCGTATCCGTCTCGATCCTCCACAACTGCTTATGTTACCCCTCCATATCTGCAGTGAAAGATGGTGGACCTAGATCGGTTTTGTCAAACCATAAGACATACCTATAATCGGTCTTCTCACAAAAACATCTCTAGCTTCCGAACCGTTTGACCTACAAATTCATATGACCACTCTCTGGAAAGGGGAGACCCTCACGAACACGGTGGTGTTCTCAATTTTTCTCTACATCCCCCACAAGTGTCAGGAGACTCGTCTGAAGTCAGAACCGTCTATGTGCCAACTTCTGTTTGTAGAATCCAAAATCTTTGGGCTACAAACTAATGTGACCCCACTTGTCGCAATGTTCTCTGTTTTGCCCTACGTTCCCCACAAGTGTCACGGGACTAATCTGAAGGTAACCTGTAGTGATTCAAATTATAGATTTTTTAACCAGGGACCTCTCGCAACCTAAGCCATAATCATACACTCAAACCAACGATCTGTTTGGTGAAAGAATTATCACTTTCCACAAAAATGACGGTCAAGATATGAGTCGATGTCTCCATGTGGCTAATGAGCTGCACATAGCATTGGTGGTATAGTGGTGAGCATAGCTGCCTTCCAAGCAGTTGACCCGGGTTCGATTCCCGGCCAATGCAGATCATGAGGACTTCATTTGTTTTAGGGGCTGGATGTCATTTCAAGTGTATTACATTTGAATCATTATCGTTGTTCGTGGAAGTCAGAAATGCTCCTACATTCTGCAGGTTATCTAAAATAATAAATGTTGTGCTACTTTGAACCAACAAGTGCATATCAAAATAGATTTGCAGTCCATCGTCAAATCCATTCAGCCCCCTTGTCCTGTGCCCAAGAGGTGATAGTTGGTGTTCCGACCAGTGGCCCAAGATCTGCCTGTCTGAGCTTGTTCAAGGATCTGCAAAAGGGCTCATCCGGGATTTGAACCCGGGACCTCTCGCACCCTAAGCGAGAATCATACCCCTAGACCAACGAGCCTTATGCCAAAAGTTATTTTTTGCTTTCTGCAGCAATGACAGTGAAGATATCGATTGACGTGTCCACGATGCTTGGAACGATTGAACATCATGTGAGTGTTTTGTGCTTTACTTGTGAGCATAACAGTCTTCCAAACTCTTGACCATGCTTCAGTTCAAATCTTCTGTAGTTCATCTCATGTGTCTTTCACATTCTGTCTTCTTCAGTCGCGACAGCAAACTGATGACGAGTTTTTACAAATGAATGAAGTGCAAAATGAGATCAATTCATTTTTTTAAAGAGAAAATGAAAAAATTTGACTTCAAAAAGAATGGAACTCATTTATTTTGAGTCAAATGACGTAAAGGTACGTGAATCAAAGTAAATTAATGTTGAAAATACCCATTCAAATAGATCAGTTTTCAACTAGAGAGATTGAGACTCAGCGTATCCGTCTCGATCCTCCACAACTGCTTATGTTACCCCTCCATATCTGCAGTGAAAGATGGTGGACCTAGATCGGTTTTTGTCAAACCATAAGACATACCTATAATCGGTCTTCTCACAAAAACATCTCTAGCTTCCGAACCGTTTGACCTACAAATTCATATGACCACTCTCTGGAAAGGGGAGACCCTCACGAACACGGTGGTGTTCTCAATTTTTCTCTACATCCCCCACAAGTGGGGTCACATTAGTTTGTAGCCCAAAGATTTTGGATTCTACAAACAGAAGTTGGCACATAGACGGTTCTGACTTCAGACGAGTCCCTGACACTTGTGGGGGATGTAGAGAAAAATTGAGAACACCACCGTGTTCGTGAGGGTCTCCCCTTTCCAGAGAGTGGTCATATGAATTTGTAGGTCAAACGGTTCGGAAGCTAGAGATGTTTTTGTGAGAAGACCGATTATAGGTATGTCTTATGGTTTGACAAAAACCGATCTAGGTCCACCATCTTTCACTGCAGATATGGAGGGGTAACATAAGCAGTTGTGGAGGATCGAGACGGATACGCTGAGTCTCAATCTCTCTAGTTGAAAACGGATCTATTTGAATGGGTATTTTCAACATTAATTTACTTTGATTCACGTACCTTTACGTCATTTGACTCAAAATAAATGAGTTCCATTCTTTTTGAAGTCAAATTTTTTCATTTTCTCTTTAAAAAAATGAATTGATCTCATTTTGCACTTCATTCATTTGTAAAAACTCGTCATCAGTTTGCTGTCGCGACTGAAGAAGACAGAATGTGAAAGACACATGAGATGAACTACAGAAGATTTGAACTGAAGCATGGTCAAGAGTTTGGAAGACTGTTATGCTCACAAGTAAAGCACAAAACACTCACATGATGTTCAATCGTTCCAAGCATCGTGGACACGTCAATCGATATCTTCACTGTCATTGCTGCAGAAAGCAAAAAATAACTTTTGGCATAAGGCTCGTTGGTCTAGGGGTATGATTCTCGCTTAGGGTGCGAGAGGTCCCGGGTTCAAATCCCGGATGAGCCCTTTTGCAGATCCTTGAACAAGCTCAGACAGGCAGATCTTGGGCCACTGGTCGGAACACCAACTATCACCTCTTGGGCACAGGACAAGGGGGCTGAATGGATTTGACGATGGACTGCAAATCTATTTTGATATGCACTTGTTGGTTCAAAGTAGCACAACATTTATTATTTTAGATAACCTGCAGAATGTAGGAGCATTTCTGACTTCCACGAACAACGATAATGATTCAAATGTAATACACTTGAAATGACATCCAGCCCCTAAAACAAATGAAGTCCTCATGATCTGCATTGGCCGGGAATCGAACCCGGGTCAACTGCTTGGAAGGCAGCTATGCTCACCACTATACCACCAATGCTATGTGCAGCTCATTAGCCACATGGAGACATCGACTCATATCTTGACCGTCATTTTTGTGGAAAGTGATAATTCTTTCACCAAACAGATCGTTGGTTTGAGTGTATGATTATGGCTTAGGTTGCGAGAGGTCCCTGGTTAAAAAATCTATAATTTGAATCACTACAGGTTACCTTCAGATTAGTCCCGTGACACTTGTGGGGAACGTAGGGCAAAACAGAGAACATTGCGACAAGTGGGGTCACATTAGTTTGTAGCCCAAAGATTTTGGATTCTACAAACAGAAGTTGGCACATAGACGGTTCTGACTTCAGACGAGTCTCCTGACACTTGTGGGGGATGTAGAGAAAAATTGAGAACACCACCGTGTTCGTGAGGGTCTCCCCTTTCCAGAGAGTGGTCATATGAATTTGTAGGTCAAACGGTTCGGAAGCTAGAGATGTTTTTGTGAGAAGACCGATTATAGGTATGTCTTATGGTTTGACAAAAACCGATCTAGGTCCACCATCTTTCACTGCAGATATGGAGGGGTAACATAAGCAGTTGTGGAGGATCGAGACGGATACGCTGAGTCTCAATCTCTCTAGTTGAAAACGGATCTATTTGAATGGGTATTTTCAACATTAATTTACTTTGATTCACGTACCTTTACGTCATTTGACTCAAAATAAATGAGTTCCATTCTTTTTGAAGTCAAATTTTTTCATTTTCTCTTTAAAAAAATGAATTGATCTCATTTTGCACTTCATTCATTTGTAAAAACTCGTCATCAGTTTGCTGTCGCGACTGAAGAAGACAGAATGTGAAAGACACATGAGATGAACTACAGAAGATTTGAACTGAAGCATGGTCAAGAGTTTGGAAGACTGTTATGCTCACAAGTAAAGCACAAAACACTCACATGATGTTCAATCGTTCCAAGCATCGTGGACACGTCAATCGATATCTTCACTGTCATTGCTGCAGAAAGCAAAAAATAACTTTTGGCATAAGGCTCGTTGGTCTAGGGGTATGATTCTCGCTTAGGGTGCGAGAGGTCCCGGGTTCAAATCCCGGATGAGCCCTTTTGCAGATCCTTGAACAAGCTCAGACAGGCAGATCTTGGGCCACTGGTCGGAACACCAACTATCACCTCTTGGGCACAGGACAAGGGGGCTGAATGGATTTGACGATGGACTGCAAATCTATTTTGATATGCACTTGTTGGTTCAAAGTAGCACAACATTTATTATTTTAGATAACCTGCAGAATGTAGGAGCATTTCTGACTTCCACGAACAACGATAATGATTCAAATGTAATACACTTGAAATGACATCCAGCCCCTAAAACAAATGAAGTCCTCATGATCTGCATTGGCCGGGAATCGAACCCGGGTCAACTGCTTGGAAGGCAGCTATGCTCACCACTATACCACCAATGCTATGTGCAGCTCATTAGCCACATGGAGACATCGACTCATATCTTGACCGTCATTTTTGTGGAAAGTGATAATTCTTTCACCAAACAGATCGTTGGTTTGAGTGTATGATTATGGCTTAGGTTGCGAGAGGTCCCTGGTTAAAAAATCTATAATTTGAATCACTACAGGTTACCTTCAGATTAGTCCCGTGACACTTGTGGGGAACGTAGGGCAAAACAGAGAACATTGCGACAAGTGGGGTCACATTAGTTTGTAGCCCAAAGATTTTGGATTCTACAAACAGAAGTTGGCACATAGACGGTTCTGACTTCAGACGAGTCTCCTGACACTTGTGGGGGATGTAGAGAAAAATTGAGAACACCACCGTGTTCGTGAGGGTCTCCCCTTTCCAGAGAGTGGTCATATGAATTTGTAGGTCAAACGGTTCGGAAGCTAGAGATGTTTTTGTGAGAAGACCGATTATAGGTATGTCTTATGGTTTGACAAAAACCGATCTAGGTCCACCATCTTTCACTGCAGATATGGAGGGGTAACATAAGCAGTTGTGGAGGATCGAGACGGATACGCTGAGTCTCAATCTCTCTAGTTGAAAACGGATCTATTTGAATGGGTATTTTCAACATTAATTTACTTTGATTCACGTACCTTTACGTCATTTGACTCAAAATAAATGAGTTCCATTCTTTTTGAAGTCAAATTTTTTCATTTTCTCTTTAAAAAAATGAATTGATCTCATTTTGCACTTCATTCATTTGTAAAAACTCGTCATCAGTTTGCTGTCGCGACTGAAGAAGACAGAATGTGAAAGACACATGAGATGAACTACAGAAGATTTGAACTGAAGCATGGTCAAGAGTTTGGAAGACTGTTATGCTCACAAGTAAAGCACAAAACACTCACATGATGTTCAATCGTTCCAAGCATCGTGGACACGTCAATCGATATCTTCACTGTCATTGCTGCAGAAAGCAAAAAATAACTTTTGGCATAAGGCTCGTTGGTCTAGGGGTATGATTCTCGCTTAGGGTGCGAGAGGTCCCGGGTTCAAATCCCGGATGAGCCCTTTTGCAGATCCTTGAACAAGCTCAGACAGGCAGATCTTGGGCCACTGGTCGGAACACCAACTATCACCTCTTGGGCACAGGACAAGGGGGCTGAATGGATTTGACGATGGACTGCAAATCTATTTTGATATGCACTTGTTGGTTCAAAGTAGCACAACATTTATTATTTTAGATAACCTGCAGAATGTAGGAGCATTTCTGACTTCCACGAACAACGATAATGATTCAAATGTAATACACTTGAAATGACATCCAGCCCCTAAAACAAATGAAGTCCTCATGATCTGCATTGGCCGGGAATCGAACCCGGGTCAACTGCTTGGAAGGCAGCTATGCTCACCACTATACCACCAATGCTATGTGCAGCTCATTAGCCACATGGAGACATCGACTCATATCTTGACCGTCATTTTTGTGGAAAGTGATAATTCTTTCACCAAACAGATCGTTGGTTTGAGTGTATGATTATGGCTTAGGTTGCGAGAGGTCCCTGGTTAAAAAATCTATAATTTGAATCACTACAGGTTACCTTCAGATTAGTCCCGTGACACTTGTGGGGAACGTAGGGCAAAACAGAGAACATTGCGACAAGTGGGGTCACATTAGTTTGTAGCCCAAAGATTTTGGATTCTACAAACAGAAGTTGGCACATAGACGGTTCTGACTTCAGACGAGTCTCCTGACACTTGTGGGGGATGTAGAGAAAAATTGAGAACACCACCGTGTTCGTGAGGGTCTCCCCTTTCCAGAGAGTGGTCATATGAATTTGTAGGTCAAACGGTTCGGAAGCTAGAGATGTTTTTGTGAGAAGACCGATTATAGGTATGTCTTATGGTTTGACAAAAACCGATCTAGGTCCACCATCTTTCACTGCAGATATGGAGGGGTAACATAAGCAGTTGTGGAGGATCGAGACGGATACGCTGAGTCTCAATCTCTCTAGTTGAAAACGGATCTATTTGAATGGGTATTTTCAACATTAATTTACTTTGATTCACGTACCTTTACGTCATTTGACTCAAAATAAATGAGTTCCATTCTTTTTGAAGTCAAATTTTTTCATTTTCTCTTTAAAAAAATGAATTGATCTCATTTTGCACTTCATTCATTTGTAAAAACTCGTCATCAGTTTGCTGTCGCGACTGAAGAAGACAGAATGTGAAAGACACATGAGATGAACTACAGAAGATTTGAACTGAAGCATGGTCAAGAGTTTGGAAGACTGTTATGCTCACAAGTAAAGCACAAAACACTCACATGATGTTCAATCGTTCCAAGCATCGTGGACACGTCAATCGATATCTTCACTGTCATTGCTGCAGAAAGCAAAAAATAACTTTTGGCATAAGGCTCGTTGGTCTAGGGGTATGATTCTCGCTTAGGGTGCGAGAGGTCCCGGGTTCAAATCCCGGATGAGCCCTTTTGCAGATCCTTGAACAAGCTCAGACAGGCAGATCTTGGGCCACTGGTCGGAACACCAACTATCACCTCTTGGGCACAGGACAAGGGGGCTGAATGGATTTGACGATGGACTGCAAATCTATTTTGATATGCACTTGTTGGTTCAAAGTAGCACAACATTTATTATTTTAGATAACCTGCAGAATGTAGGAGCATTTCTGACTTCCACGAACAACGATAATGATTCAAATGTAATACACTTGAAATGACATCCAGCCCCTAAAACAAATGAAGTCCTCATGATCTGCATTGGCCGGGAATCGAACCCGGGTCAACTGCTTGGAAGGCAGCTATGCTCACCACTATACCACCAATGCTATGTGCAGCTCATTAGCCACATGGAGACATCGACTCATATCTTGACCGTCATTTTTGTGGAAAGTGATAATTCTTTCACCAAACAGATCGTTGGTTTGAGTGTATGATTATGGCTTAGGTTGCGAGAGGTCCCTGGTTAAAAAATCTATAATTTGAATCACTACAGGTTACCTTCAGATTAGTCCCGTGACACTTGTGGGGAACGTAGGGCAAAACAGAGAACATTGCGACAAGTGGGGTCACATTAGTTTGTAGCCCAAAGATTTTGGATTCTACAAACAGAAGTTGGCACATAGACGGTTCTGACTTCAGACGAGTCTCCTGACACTTGTGGGGGATGTAGAGAAAAATTGAGAACACCACCGTGTTCGTGAGGGTCTCCCCTTTCCAGAGAGTGGTCATATGAATTTGTAGGTCAAACGGTTCGGAAGCTAGAGATGTTTTTGTGAGAAGACCGATTATAGGTATGTCTTATGGTTTGACAAAAACCGATCTAGGTCCACCATCTTTCACTGCAGATATGGAGGGGTAACATAAGCAGTTGTGGAGGATCGAGACGGATACGCTGAGTCTCAATCTCTCTAGTTGAAAACGGATCTATTTGAATGGGTATTTTCAACATTAATTTACTTTGATTCACGTACCTTTACGTCATTTGACTCAAAATAAATGAGTTCCATTCTTTTTGAAGTCAAATTTTTTCATTTTCTCTTTAAAAAAATGAATTGATCTCATTTTGCACTTCATTCATTTGTAAAAACTCGTCATCAGTTTGCTGTCGCGACTGAAGAAGACAGAATGTGAAAGACACATGAGATGAACTACAGAAGATTTGAACTGAAGCATGGTCAAGAGTTTGGAAGACTGTTATGCTCACAAGTAAAGCACAAAACACTCACATGATGTTCAATCGTTCCAAGCATCGTGGACACGTCAATCGATATCTTCACTGTCATTGCTGCAGAAAGCAAAAAATAACTTTTGGCATAAGGCTCGTTGGTCTAGGGGTATGATTCTCGCTTAGGGTGCGAGAGGTCCCGGGTTCAAATCCCGGATGAGCCCTTTTGCAGATCCTTGAACAAGCTCAGACAGGCAGATCTTGGGCCACTGGTCGGAACACCAACTATCACCTCTTGGGCACAGGACAAGGGGGCTGAATGGATTTGACGATGGACTGCAAATCTATTTTGATATGCACTTGTTGGTTCAAAGTAGCACAACATTTATTATTTTAGATAACCTGCAGAATGTAGGAGCATTTCTGACTTCCACGAACAACGATAATGATTCAAATGTAATACACTTGAAATGACATCCAGCCCCTAAAACAAATGAAGTCCTCATGATCTGCATTGGCCGGGAATCGAACCCGGGTCAACTGCTTGGAAGGCAGCTATGCTCACCACTATACCACCAATGCTATGTGCAGCTCATTAGCCACATGGAGACATCGACTCATATCTTGACCGTCATTTTTGTGGAAAGTGATAATTCTTTCACCAAACAGATCGTTGGTTTGAGTGTATGATTATGGCTTAGGTTGCGAGAGGTCCCTGGTTAAAAAATCTATAATTTGAATCACTACAGGTTACCTTCAGATTAGTCCCGTGACACTTGTGGGGAACGTAGGGCAAAACAGAGAACATTGCGACAAGTGGGGTCACATTAGTTTGTAGCCCAAAGATTTTGGATTCTACAAACAGAAGTTGGCACATAGACGGTTCTGACTTCAGACGAGTCTCCTGACACTTGTGGGGGATGTAGAGAAAAATTGAGAACACCACCGTGTTCGTGAGGGTCTCCCCTTTCCAGAGAGTGGTCATATGAATTTGTAGGTCAAACGGTTCGGAAGCTAGAGATGTTTTTGTGAGAAGACCGATTATAGGTATGTCTTATGGTTTGACAAAGACCGATCTAGGTCCACCATCTTTCACTGCAGATATGGAGGGGTAACATAAGCAGTTGTGGAGGATCGAGACGGATACGCTGAGTCTCAATCTCTCTAGTTGAAAACGGATCTATTTGAATGGGTATTTTCAACATTAATTTACTTTGATTCACGTACCTTTACGTCATTTGACTCAAAATAAATGAGTTCCATTCTTTTTGAAGTCAAATTTTTTCATTTTCTCTTTAAAAAAATGAATTGATCTCATTTTGCACTTCATTCATTTGTAAAAACTCGTCATCAGTTTGCTGTCGCGACTGAAGAAGACAGAATGTGAAAGACACATGAGATGAACTACAGAAGATTTGAACTGAAGCATGGTCAAGAGTTTGGAAGACTGTTATGCTCACAAGTAAAGCACAAAACACTCACATGATGTTCAATCGTTCCAAGCATCGTGGACACGTCAATCGATATCTTCACTGTCATTGCTGCAGAAAGCAAAAAATAACTTTTGGCATAAGGCTCGTTGGTCTAGGGGTATGATTCTCGCTTAGGGTGCGAGAGGTCCCGGGTTCAAATCCCGGATGAGCCCTTTTGCAGATCCTTGAACAAGCTCAGACAGGCAGATCTTGGGCCACTGGTCGGAACACCAACTATCACCTCTTGGGCACAGGACAAGGGGGCTGAATGGATTTGACGATGGACTGCAAATCTATTTTGATATGCACTTGTTGGTTCAAAGTAGCACAACATTTATTATTTTAGATAACCTGCAGAATGTAGGAGCATTTCTGACTTCCACGAACAACGATAATGATTCAAATGTAATACACTTGAAATGACATCCAGCCCCTAAAACAAATGAAGTCCTCATGATCTGCATTGGCCGGGAATCGAACCCGGGTCAACTGCTTGGAAGGCAGCTATGCTCACCACTATACCACCAATGCTATGTGCAGCTCATTAGCCACATGGAGACATCGACTCATATCTTGACCGTCATTTTTGTGGAAAGTGATAATTCTTTCACCAAACAGATCGTTGGTTTGAGTGTATGATTATGGCTTAGGTTGCGAGAGGTCCCTGGTTAAAAAATCTATAATTTGAATCACTACAGGTTACCTTCAGATTAGTCCCGTGACACTTGTGGGGAACGTAGGGCAAAACAGAGAACATTGCGACAAGTGGGGTCACATTAGTTTGTAGCCCAAAGATTTTGGATTCTACAAACAGAAGTTGGCACATAGACGGTTCTGACTTCAGACGAGTCTCCTGACACTTGTGGGGGATGTAGAGAAAAATTGAGAACACCACCGTGTTCGTGAGGGTCTCCCCTTTCCAGAGAGTGGTCATATGAATTTGTAGGTCAAACGGTTCGGAAGCTAGAGATGTTTTTGTGAGAAGACCGATTATAGGTATGTCTTATGGTTTGACAAAGACCGATCTAGGTCCACCATCTTTCACTGCAGATATGGAGGGGTAACATAAGCAGTTGTGGAGGATCGAGACGGATACGCTGAGTCTCAATCTCTCTAGTTGAAAACGGATCTATTTGAATGGGTATTTTCAACATTAATTTACTTTGATTCACGTACCTTTACGTCATTTGACTCAAAATAAATGAGTTCCATTCTTTTTGAAGTCAAATTTTTTCATTTTCTCTTTAAAAAAATGAATTGATCTCATTTTGCACTTCATTCATTTGTAAAAACTCGTCATCAGTTTGCTGTCGCGACTGAAGAAGACAGAATGTGAAAGACACATGAGATGAACTACAGAAGATTTGAACTGAAGCATGGTCAAGAGTTTGGAAGACTGTTATGCTCACAAGTAAAGCACAAAACACTCACATGATGTTCAATCGTTCCAAGCATCGTGGACACGTCAATCGATATCTTCACTGTCATTGCTGCAGAAAGCAAAAAATAACTTTTGGCATAAGGCTCGTTGGTCTAGGGGTATGATTCTCGCTTAGGGTGCGAGAGGTCCCGGGTTCAAATCCCGGATGAGCCCTTTTGCAGATCCTTGAACAAGCTCAGACAGGCAGATCTTGGGCCACTGGTCGGAACACCAACTATCACCTCTTGGGCACAGGACAAGGGGCTGAATGGATTTGACGATGGACTGCAAATCTATTTTGATATGCACTTGTTGGTTCAAAGTAGCACAACATTTATTATTTTAGATAACCTGCAGAATGTAGGAGCATTTCTGACTTCCACGAACAACGATTAATGATTCAAATGTAATACACTTGAAATGACATCCAGCCCTAAAACAAATGAAGTCCTCATGATCTGCATTGGCCGGGGAATCGAACCCGGGTCAACTGCTTGGAAGGGCAGCTATTGCTCACCACTATACCACCAATGCTATGTGCAGCTCATTAGCCACATGGAGACATCGACTCATATCATTGACCGTCATTTTTGTGGAAAGTGATAAT
>NW_022264227.1:0-27500 GCF_002021735.2 Oncorhynchus kisutch | reverse complement strand
ATTGTATCTGAGTAGGACTGGGCCATGATATACTGTATCTGAGTAGGACTGGGCCATGATATACTGTATCTGAGTAGGACTGGGCCATGATATATCTCAGTAGGACTGGGCCATGATATACTGGATCTCGGTAGGACTGGGCCATGATATACTGTATCTGAGTAGGACTGGGCCATGATATACTGTATCTCAGTAGGACTGGGCCATGATATACTGTATCTGAGTAGGACTGGGCCATGATATACTGTATCTCAGTAGGACTGGGCCATGATATACTGCATCTCAGTAGGACTGGGCCATGATATACTGTATCTCAGTAGGACTGGGCCATGATATACTGTATCTGAGTAGGACTGGGCCATTATATATCTCAGTAGGACTGGGCCATGATATATCTCAGTACCAGTGAATGGGCCATGATATATCTCAGTACCAGGGACTGGGACAGTATATATCTCAGTACCAGGGACTGGGCCAGTATATATCTCAGTACCAGGGACTGGGACAGTATATATCTCAGTACCAGGGACTGGGCCAGTATATATCTCAGTACCAGGGACTGGGCCAGTATATATCTCAGTACCAGGGACTGGGCCAGTATATATCTCAGTACCAGGGACTGGGACACTATATAGCTCAGTACCAGGGACTGGGACAGTATATAGCTCAGTACCAGGGACTGGACCAGTATATATCTCAGTACCAGGGACTGGGACAGTATATAGCTCAGTACCAGGGACTGGGCCAGTATATATCTCAGTACCAGGGACTGGGACAGTATATAGCTCAGTACCAGGGACTGGGACAGTATATAGCTCAGTACCAGGGACTGGGACAGTATATAGCTCAGTACCAGGGACTGGGCCAGTATATATCTCAGTACCAGGGACTGGGCCAGTATATATCTCAGTACCAGGGACTGGGACAGTATATATCTCAGTACCAGGGACTGGGACAGTATATATCTCAGTACCAGGGACTGGGACAGTATATATCTCAGTACCAGGGACTGGGACAGTATATAGCTCAGTACCAGGGACTGGGACAGTATATATCTCTATGAGTGTAAAAAAACATTATGGACACCTGCTCTTTCCATGACATAGACGGACCAGATGAATCCACCTGACAGCTATGATCCCTTATTGTTGTCACTTTTTAAATCCACTTCAATCAGAGTAGATGAAGGGGAGGAGACAGATTAAAGAAGGATTTTTAAGCCTCGAGAGGCTTACGGTAGTAGGTGCCAGGCACACGGTTTGTGTCAAGAACTTTAAAGCTCCTGAGTTTTTCACTCTCAGCACTTTCCTGTGTGTATCATGAATGGTCCAGCACCCAAAGGACATCCAGACAACTTGACACGACTGTGGGAAGCATTGAAAGTCAACATGAGGCCAGCATCCCCGTGGAACGCTTTCAACACCTTGTAGAGTCCATTTCCCGACGTATTGAGGCTTTTCTGAGGGAGAAAATAAAAATAAAAGCCAAATTTGAAAATCAAATCAAATGTCATTGGTCAGATACACACGGTTATCAGATGTCATTGGTCAGATACACACGGTTATCAGATGTCATTGGTCAGATACACACGGTTATCAGATGTCATTGGTCAGATACACACGGTTATCAGATGTCATTGGTCAGATACACACGGTTATCAGATGTCATTGGTCAGATACACACGGTTATCAGATGTCATTGGTCAGATACACACGGTTATCAGATGTCATTGGTCACATACACACGGTTATCAGATGTCATTGGTCACATACACACGGTTATCAGATGTCATTGGTCAGATACACACGGTTATCAGATGTCATTGGTCAGATACACACGGTTATCAGATGTCATTGGTCAGATACACACGGTTATCAGATGTCATTGGTCAGATACACACGGTTATCAGATGTCATTGGTCAGATACACACGGTTATCAGATGTCATTGGTCACATACACACGGTTATCAGATGTCATTGGTCACATACACACGGTTATCAGATGTCATTGGTCAGATACACACGGTTATCAGATGTCATTGGTCAGATACACACGGTTATCAGATGTCATTGGTCAGATACACACGGTTATCAGATGTCATTGGTCAGATACACACGGTTATCAGATGTCATTGGTCAGATACACACGGTTATCAGATGTCATTGGTCAGATACACACGGTTATCAGATGTCATTGGTCAGATACACACGGTTATCAGATGTCATTGGTCAGATACACACGGTTATCAGATGTCATTGGTCAGATACACACGGTTATCAGATGTCATTGGTCAGATACACACGGTTATCAGATGTCATTGGTCAGATACACACGGTTATCAGATGTCATTGGTCAGATACACACGGTTATCAGATGTCATTGGTCAGATACACACGGTTATCAGATGTCATTGGTCAGATACACACGGTTATCAGATGTCATTGGTCAGATACACACGGTTATCAGATGTCATTGGTCAGATACACACGGTTATCAGATGTCATTGGTCAGATACACACGGTTATCAGATGTCATTGGTCACATACACACGGTTATCAGATGTCATTGGTCACATACACACGGTTATCAGATGTCATTGGTCAGATACACACGGTTATCAGATGTCATTGGTCAGATACACACGGTTATCAGATGTTATTGGTCAGATACACACGGTTATCAGATGTCATTGGTCAGATACACACGGTTATCAGATGTCATTGGTCAGATACACACGGTTATCAGATGTCATTGGTCAGATACACACGGTTATCAGATGTCATTGGTCACATACACATGGTTATCAGATGTCATTGGTCACATACACACGGTTATCAGATGTCATTGGTCACATACACACGGTTATCAGATGTCATTGGTCAGATACACACGGTTATCAGATGTCATTGGTCACATACACACGGTTATCAGATGTCATTGGTCACATACACACGGTTATCAGATGTCATTGGTCAGATACACACGGTTATCAGATGTCATTGGTCAGATACACACGGTTATCAGATGTCATTGGTCAGATACACACGGTTATCAGATGTCATTGGTCAGATACACACGGTTATCAGATGTCATTGGTCAGATATACACGGTTATCAGATGTCATTGGTCACATACACACGGTTATCAGATGTCATTGGTCAGATACACACGGTTATCAGATGTCATTGGTCACATACACACGGTTATCAGATGTCATTGGTCAGATACACACGGTTAACAGATGTCATTGGTCAGATACACACGGTTATCAGATGTCATTGGTCAGATACACACGGTTATCAGATGTCATTGGTCAGATACACACGGTTATCAGATGTTATTGGTCAGATACACACGGTTATCAGATGTCATTGGTCAGATACACACGGTTATCAGATGTCATTGGTCAGATACACACGGTTATCAGATGTCATTGGTCACATACACACGGTTATCAGATGTTATTGGTCACATACACACGGTTAACAGATGTCATTGGTGAGATACACACGGTTATCAGATGTCATTGGTCACATACACACGGTTATCAGATGTCATTGGTCACATACACATGGTTATCAGATGTCATTGGTCACATACACATGGTTATCAGATGTCATTGGTCACATACAAATGGTTATCAGATGTCATTGGTCACATACACACGGTTATCAGATGTCATTGGTCACATACACATGGTTATCAGATGTTATTGGTCACATACACACGGTTATCAGATGTCATTGGTCACATACACACGGTTATCAGATGTCATTGGTCACATACAAATGGTTATCAGATGTCATTGGTCACATACACATGGTTATCAGATGTTATTGGTCACATACACACGGTTATCAGATGTTATTGGTCACATACACACGGTTATCAGATGTTATTGGTCACATACACACGGTTATCAGATGTCATTGGTCACATACACACGGTTATCAGATGTTAATGTGAGCGCACCGAAATGCTTGTGCTTCTAGTTCCGACAGTGCAGTAATATATCTAACAATTCCACAACAACTACCTAATACAGACAAATCTAAAGGAATGGAATGAGAATATGTACATATAAATATATGGATGAGCGATGGCCGAGCGGCATAGGCAAGATGCAGTAGATGGTATAGAGGACAGTATATACATATGAGATGAGTAATGTAGGATATGTAAACATTATATAAAGTGACTAGTGATCCATTTATTAAAGTGGCCAGTGATTTCAAGTCTGTATTTAGGCAGCAGCCTCTCTGTGTTAGTGACGGCTGTTTAACAGTCTGATGGCCTTGAGATAGAAGCTGTTTAACAGTCTGATGGCCTTGAGATAGAAGCTGTTTAACAGTCTGATGGCCTTGAGATAGAAGCTGTTTAACAGTCTGATGGCCTTGAGATAGAAGCTGTTTAACAGTCTGATGGCCTTGAGATAGAAGCTGTTTAACAGTCTGATGGCCTTGAGATAGAAGCTGTTTAACAGTCTGATGGCCTTGAGATAGAAGCTGTTTAACAGTCTGATGGCCTTGAGATAGAAGCTGTTTAACAGTTTGATGGCCTTGAGATAGAAGCTGTTTAACAGTCTGATGGCCTTGAGATAGAAGCTGTTTAACAGTCTGATGGCCTTGAGATAGAAGCTGTTTAACAGTCTGATGGCCTTGAGATAGAAGCTGTTTAACAGTCTGATGGCCTTGAGATAGAAGCTGTTTAACAGTCTGATGGCCTTGAGATACAAGCTGTTTAACAGTCTGATGGCCTTGAGATAGAAGCTGTTTAACAGTCTGATGGCCTTGAGATAGAAGCTGTTTAACAGTCTGATGGCCTTGAGATAGAAGCTGTTTAACAGTCTGATGGCCTTGAGATAGAAGTAGTTTTTCAGTCTCTCTGTGTTAGTGACGGCTGTTTAACAGTCTGATGGACTTGAGATAGAAGCTGTTTTTTCAGTCTCTCGGGCTCTGCTTTGATGCACCTGTACTGACCTCGCCTTCTGGATGGTAGTGAACAGGCAGTGGCTCAGGTGGTTGTTGTCCTTGATGATCTTTTTGGCCTTCCTGTGACATCGTGGTGCTGCAGGTGTCCTGGAGGGCGGGTAGTTTGCGTCCGGTATTGGTTTGAGCAGACCGCACCACCCTCTGAAGAGCCTTGCGGGTGGTGCAGTTTCCGAACCAGGTGGTGATACAGCCCGACAGGATGCTCTCAATTGTGTAAAGGTCTGTAAAGGTAAATTGTGTAAAGGTCTCAATCTGTAAAGGTTTGTGAGGGTTTTAGGTGACAAGCCAAATTTCTCCAGCCTCCTGAGATTAAAGAGGCCCTGTTGTGCCTTCTTAACCACTCTGTCTGTGTGTTTGGACCATTTCAGTGCTACGGACACCGATGTCTTGCTTCCAGACAAACTAAACACCTTCTTTGTCCGCTTCGAAGATAACACAGTGCCACCGACGCGGCCCGCTAACAAGGACAGCAGGCCCCGCCTCTCGCCTTCTCCGTGGCCGACGTAAGACATTTAAAGGTGTTAGCCCTCGCAAGGCTGTTGGCCCAGACGGCATTCCTAGCAACGTCCTCAGAGCATGCGCAGACCAGCTGGCTGGAGTGTTTAAGGACATATTCAATCGCTCTCTAATCGCAGTCTGTTGTCCGGTGGCCATTTAGTTCAGTTATCTTTGCCTTCTTGGGTACAGGAACAATGGTGGCCATCTTGAAGCATGTGGGGACAACAGACTGCGATTAGAGAGCGATTGAATATGTAGACCACCTACGTCTCGTGTCTGAGCCGTTGAACTGCGACTCCACTTTGTGGTTAACGTTTTGGACACTAAGTGTCCGTCTCAGTACTTGACCATTCAGTCAGTCGGTACATCAACTACACGGTTTCTTGCTCCTCAGACATGGTAATTACCCAATTGTGTAAAGGTCTGTAAAGGTCAATTGTGTAAAGGTCTCAATCTGTAAAGGTTTGTGAGGGTTTTAGGTGACAAGCCAAATTTCTCCAGCCTCCTGAGATTAAAGAGGCCCTGTTGTGCCTTCTTAACCACTCTGTCTGTGTGTTTGGACCATTTCAGTGCAACTAAATGGTGGCCATTTAGTTCAGTTATCTTTGCCTTCTTGGGTACAGGAACAATGGTGGCCATCTTGAAGCATGTGGGGACAACAGACTGCGATTAGAGAGCGATTGAATATGTCCTTAAACACTCCAGCCAGCTGGTCTGCGCATGCTCTGAGGACGTTGCTAGGAATGCCGTCTGGGCCAACAGCCTTGCGAGGGCTAACACCTTTAAATGTCTTACGTCGGCCACGGAGAAGGCGAGAGGCGGGGCCTGAGAGAGGCGGGGCCTGCTGTCCTTGTTAGCGGGCCACGTCGGTGGCACTGTGTTATCTTCGAAGCGGACAAAGAAGGTGTTTAGATTGTCTGGAAGCAAGACATCGGTGTCCGTGACTTGGCTGGTTTTCATTTTGTAGTCCGTGATTTCCTGTAGACCACCT
This sequence comes from Oncorhynchus kisutch, assembly GCF_002021735.2. Classification (NCBI taxonomy): domain Eukaryota; kingdom Metazoa; phylum Chordata; class Actinopteri; order Salmoniformes; family Salmonidae; genus Oncorhynchus; species Oncorhynchus kisutch. The sequence goes on along the minus strand of NW_022264227.1, from coordinate 21,019 downwards.
ACGTCTCGTGTCTGAGCCGTTGAACTGCGACTCCACTTTGTGGTTAACGTTTTGGACACTAAGTGTCCGTCTCAGTACTTGACCATTCAGTCAGTCGGTACATCAACTACACGGTTTCTTGCTCCTCAGACATGGTAATTACCCATGTTTCCTTGGTGGTTAGTTAGAATAATGAACTACGGACGACCTGGTGGGACTGCTATCCCTTTGTATAGTCTCAACAAAGAGAGAGGCTTTTTACACGGTCTGTCTGCGGTCTCTGTAGCTCACAGGCCCTGTTGAATTTCAATGGAACGCCGTCTCTGTCGAGTCTTAAAGAGACAACTAATTATCAAAAAAAAAGACGTTGTTTTCCCGACATAAAATTGAAGAAAAAAAAAATAACTGAATTAGTAAGCCATCAGTTGAAAAAGTCAAGATTAAACGTGTGGGTGTCTGTCTGTCCGCGTGCCAAATGGACCCCTATTAACCCCATAGGACTCTGGTCAAGCGTAGTGCACGATGTAGGGTATAGGGAGCTATTTGGGACACAGAGGATGTCTCTGTGTGTTGTTTTCTCCAGAGCTTTTCTCTTTGTCAGTTTGTGGTGAACCCGTTCAACGCCTTGGTAAACTCTACGGTTTTGTTTCCTCATTTAATCTCTCAAACGTTAATTAACTGTTGACAAAGGATACTTGGAGAAAAGGTATGTGTGCACGTGTGTGTGTGCACGTGTGTGTGTTCGCGTGTGTGTGTGCATGTGTGTGTGTGTGCGCACACGTGTGTCTGTGTGTGTGTGTGTGTGTGTGTGTGTGTGTGTGTGTGTGTGTGTGTGTGTGTGTGTGTGTGTGTGTGTGTGTGTGTGTGTGTGTGTGTGTGTGTGTGTGTGTGTGTGTGTGTGTGTGTGTGTGTGTGTGTTGTTCCCCTCTGCCACGTTGACTAAGGTTGATCTTTTATTTCCCAGGGTTTTCAAACTGACAAAACAATAATTGGAATGTATATTTTATGGCTCTTATCTAGAACCTGCAGGAAGAAAGCAGCTCTGATGAAGAGAAGAGTTCATTCTGCAGGTAGGAAGAGATGCTGTTAATGCACAGTGTTGTAAAGAAGGCTCAACAGCACCTCTTCAACCTCGGGAGGCTGAAGACATTTGGCTTGGCACCTAAAACCCTCACAAACTTCTATAGATGCACCATTGAGAGCTTCCTGTCGGGCTGTATCACCGCCTGGTACGAAAAATGCACTGACCGCAACCGCAGGGCTCTCCAGAGGGTGGTACGGTCTGCACAACGCATCATCGGGGGCAAACTACCTGCCCTCCAGGACACCTACAGCACCTGACAGGAATGACATCCATCTCTCTCTTTCACTCCCTCTATCTCTCTCTCTTTCTCTCCCTCCCTCCATCTCTCTCTCTCTTTCTCTCCCTCCATCTCTCTCTTTCTCTCCCTCCATCTCTCTCTTTCTCTCCCTCCATCTCTCTCTCTTTCTCTCCCTCCATCTCTCTCTTTCTCTCCCTCCATCTCTCTCTTTCTCTCCCTCCATCTCTCTCTCTTTCTCTTCCTCCATCTCTCTCTCTCCCTCCCTCCATCTCTCTCTCTTTCTCTCTCTCTTTCTCCCTCCATCTCTCTCTTTCTCTTCCTCCATCTCTCTCTCTCCCTCCCTCCATCTCTCTCTTTCTCTCCCTCCATCTCTCTCTCTTTCTCTCCCTCCATCTCTCTCTTTATCTCCCTCCATCTCTCTCTCTTTCTCTCCCTCCATCTCTCTCTTTCTCTTCCTCCATCTCTCTCTCTTTCTCTCCCTCCATCTCTCTCTTTCTCTCCCTCCATCTCTCTCTCTTTCTCGCCCTCCTCGAGGCTTTGAGAGACCCTGTGTGCATGCAGATTGTATAGCGTTTCCACATGGAGTTTCACTGTGTGTGTGTGTGTGTGTATGTGTGTGTGTGTGCGTGTCTCTTTGTATGGTCTTCATTCGCTCTATGCAATTTGATTGTGAGAAGCAGAGAGCCACGTCCTCTGGTGAGAAATCTCTACCTGCTCTGAAGAAGCAGCAGCCTTTAATTAGATGGTTTAGTATAAGTGTCCCGCCTGCCCCTTCACCATCTCTGTTACAATACGTCCTCTACGACACCCTATCCTATTGTAGTGTCTCTTCACCATCTCTGTTACAATACGTCCTCTATGACACCCTATCCTATTGTAGTGTCTCTTCACCATCTCTGTTACAATACGTCCTCTATGACACCCTATCCTATTGTAGTGCACTACATTTAACGTAGGGAATAGGGTTCACTATGTAGGGAATAGGGTGCACTAAGTAGGGAATAGGATGCACTACATATGGAATAGGGTGCACTATGTAGGGAATAGGGTGCACTATGTAGGGAATAGGGTGCACTACGTAGGGAATAGGATGCACTATGTAGGGAATAGGGTGCACTACGTAGGGAATAGGGTGCACTACATAGGGAATACGATGCACAACGTAGGGAATAGGGACCCATCAGGATCTGCGTCCCTAAACGTCATGCTGCTGAGGCGTTGCCGGTTTGTCAGTGTTCTGCATTGAGTCGTTATTGTGAATTTGAATGAGTGCATTCTGTGTGTTGAAGTCAATGGAAGGTAAACTGTTCTGTTTCTCATACAGGCAGATAGACCTTTACACAGCAAGGTTCTCCTTTATTCTGTTCGGAGGAAAATAACGTCATTCTAGTCTCATAATATCAAAGCTGTAGGATTAGATAAACACTGAGAGGTGGTAGGTAACCCAGGCTATAGGTGGTAGGTAACCCAGGCTATAGGATTAGATAAACACTGAGAGGTGGTAGGTAACCCAGGCTATAGGATTAGATAAACACTGAGAGGTGGTAGGTAACCCAGGCTATAGGTGGTAGGTAACCCAGGCTATAGGATTAGATAAACACTGAGAGGTGGTAGGTAACCCAGGCTATAGGATTAGATAAACACTGAGAGGTGGTAGGTAACCCAGGCTATAGGTGGTAGGTAACCCAGGCTATAGGATTAGATAAACACTGAGAGGTGGTAGGTAACCCAGGCTATAGGATTAGATAAACACTGAGAGGTGGTAGGTAACCCAGGCTATAGGAATAGATAAACACTGAGAGGTGGTAGGTAACCCAGGCTATAGGATTAGATAAACAATGAGAGGTGGTAGGTAACCCAGGCTATAGGATCAGATAAACACTGAGAGAGAGGTGGTAGGTAACCCAGGCTATAGGATTAGATAAACACTGAGAGTTGGTAGGTAACCCTGGCTATAGGATTAGATAAACACCGAGAGAGAGGTGGTAGGTAACCCAGGCTATAGGATTAGATAAACACTGAGAGATGATATGTAACCCAGGCTATAGGATTAGATAAACACTGAGAGGTGGTAGGTAACCCAGGCTATAGGATTAGATAAACACTGGGAGTTGATATGTAACCCAGGCTATAGGATTAGATAAACACTGAGAGGTGGTAGGTAACCCAGGCTATAGGATTAGATAAACACTGAGATGTAGTAGGTAACCCAGGCTATAGGATTAGATAAACAATGAGAGGTGGTAGGTAACCCAGGCTATAGGATCAGATAAACACTGAGAGGTGGTAGGTAACTCAGGCTATGGGATTAGATAAACACTGAGAGGTGGTAGGTAACCCAGGCTATAGGATTAGATAAACACTGAGAGGTGGTAGGTAACCCAGGCTATAGGATTAGATAAACACTGAGAGTTGATATGTAACCCAGGCTATAGGATTAGATAAACACTGAGAGGTGGTAGGTAACCCAGGGTATAGGATTAGATAAACACTGAGAGGTGGTAGGTAACCCAGGCTATAGGATTAGATAAACACTGAGAGGTGGTAGGTGACCCAGGCTATAGGATTAGATAAACACTGAGAGGTGGTAGGTGACCCAGGCTATAGGATTAGATAAACACTGAGAGGTGGTAGGTAACCCAGGCTATAGGATTAGATAAACACAGAGAGAGAGGTGGTAGGTAACCCAGGCTATAGGATTAGATAAACACAGAGAGAGAGGTGGTAGGTAACCCAGGCTATAGGATTAGATAAACACTGAGAGAGAGGTGGTAGGTAACCCAGGCTATAGGATTAGATAAACACTGAGAGTTGGTAGGTAACCCTGGCTATAGGATTAGATAAACACCGAGAGAGAGGTGGTAGGTAACCCAGGCTATAGGATTAGATAAACACTGAGAGATGATATGTAACCCAGGCTATAGGATTAGATAAACACTGAGAGGTGGTAGGTAACCCAGGCTATAGGATTAGATAAACACTGAGAGTTGGTAGGTAACCCAGGCTATAGGATTATATAAACACTGAGAGTTGGTAGGTAACCCAGGCTATAGGATTGTCGTCCTCTCTACAGTGGGATGTGCCTGGGGGGTAACCTTTTACCCCTTTCAAAGGCACTTAAATGTGTTGTCTTGCCCATTCACCCTCTGAATGGCAACACAGACACAATCCATGTCTCAATTGTCTCAAGGCTTAAAAATCCACCTTTAACCCGTCTCCTCCCCTTCATCTACACTGATTTGAAGTGGATTTAACAAGTGACCAATCAGGGATCATAACTTTCACCTGGATTCACCTGGTCATTTTGTGTTTTGAAAAGAGCAGGTGTTCCTATTTCACTCTGTGTATAGTGCACTACTTTGGACCAGAACTCTAATAGCCCTAGTCAATAGTAGTAGGAAAAGGGGGCATTTTAGGACATGCTTACAGAGAACATGGAAATGCTGGTGAAAAGGGCACTGAGACCTGGAGAAATAACCTCCTTGGAGAATTCTCCTGCACAGAAAAAAGCATTTTCTGCCCACGTAAAATCCCACCTAGAGATGGAGAGGTGGAGAGAGAAATAGAGACAGAGAGAGAGAGAGAGAGACAGATAGAGAGAGAGAAATAGAAACAGAGAGAGAGAGAGACAGAGAGAGAGAGAGAAATAGAGACAGGGACAGACAGAGAGACAGAGAGAGAGACAGAGATAGAGAGAGAAATAGAGACAGAGACAGAGAGAGAGACAGAGAGAGAGACAGAGAGACAGAGAGATAGAGACAGAGAGAGAGAGAAATAGAAACAGAGAGAGAGAGAGAGACAGAGAGAGAGAGAGAGAGAGAAATAGAGATAAAGACAGAGAGAAATAGAGATAGAGAGAGACAGAGAGAGAGAGAGAGAGATAAGTGGAGGAAAAGACAGAAAGAGAAAGGTAAGAGAGGGAGAGTGAGAATGAGAAAAAGAGAGCGATATATGCAAAAAGAGAGATTTTCCATGTTTTCTAAATGTGCCACCACCTAGCCTGCGCTCCACAACAAGCATTCACTCTCATTACCTGAAGAAAGACTGTCGCCATTAAATTGAAATGTAATTTGCGAAATTGTGTTTTAATGTAGCTATTCAGTCCGGCCGCCTCCAATGCCAGTTTCCGTCGGAACCTCTCCTCGCGGCCATTTAATTGAGCTAATGGAGGAAGCTGCTAACGGTCTGCTTTATCTCACACGGCTTTGGTGACATTTCATCAGGGCTGGTGGTTGATTTTCCTCCAGACTGCCGCCGTTGTGTTAAGCCCATAGTCATACAGTGTAGCAACGACACACACACACTAAACACACCCACTCACTAAACACACACACACTAAACACACACACACACTAAACACACCCACACACTAAACACACACACTCACTAAACACACCCACACACTAACACTAAACACACCCACACATACTAAACACACGCACACAAACTAAACACCCACACACACACAAACACTAAACACACACACAAACAAACACACACACACTAAACAAACACACACACTCACACACTAAACACACACACACACTCACACACTAAACAAACACACACACTCACACACTAAACACACACACACACACACACTCACACACTAAACAAACACACTCACACACTAAACACACACACACACACAAACACTCACTAAACACACACTAAACACACACACACACCCACACACTAAACACACACACAAACAAACACACACACACCAAACACACACACCCACACACTAAACACACACACACTAAACAAACACACACACACACACAAACACTCACTAAACACACACTAAACACCCACACACTAAACACACACACACCCACACACTAAACACACACACAAACAAACACTCACACACTAAACAAACACACACACCCACACACTAAACACACACACACACTCACACACTAAACACACACACACACCCACACACTAAACACACACACAAACAAACACCCACACACTAAACAAACACACACACTCACACACTAAACACACACACACACTCACACACTAAACAAACACACACACCCACACACTAAACACACACACACACACACACACTAAACACACACACACTAAACACACACACACTCAAAGCATATTGGACATGGTTGAGAAACAACCCCCCCCCCCCCCCCAAAACAAAAAACAAAACCACTGTGTAAATGTGTAGACTTCATCCCAGCAGACTGTGAAGGATGCCGTCTGGGCAGAAGGAGGCATAATTCAACAGTAATAACCCCGAGGTATTCATGAGGCGAGGTGAAGTATGTTTCTGATCCGTTAGAAACAGTCTGGGCCTACTGCCTCGCCCTGTACGGACACCCACATGTCTGACACGGGTAATGGGACACGCTGGGTTCATACACAGTTCTATCTGCGGTCGGGTTATTACCAGGGCATCAAGCAGACATAAAGGTTTCATTTTTAACTAGTTGTTCTGAATAACATAAATATATGCATGTGAGAGAACACACACGCGCACCGCATAAACGCGACCATAATCAATCAGTCACGTCTGAGCTCCATTTCGTACATATCAAACACCATCTGTCCTTGTACTGAAAGAGATGATCTAACAACTATGTTAACATTATGTTATCATAGGACACACACACACACACACACAAGTTGAACTTGTTCATGGAAAAAAAGGAAGGCTATGTTAATACATAAATGGGCTATAAAATATTAACTAACGAAAAACTGAACGATCCGTCTAGCTCAAATAAGGCAACCAAATATAGTCCTAAACAGCTGCTAGGTAGATAGGTTCAAATCAAAACCGTGTCTGTTTTTGAATTTTTGAAAATGGAAAGCAGAGGAACCGAAGGACTATCCATTCTGTTCGTGTCGGTTGCGCCTAGGGACCACCTACCAATCTGTATTCTGTCAACTGGTTTTTAAATCCCTCCCTTGTTACGGACACGGTGAAATCCTATAGGCCGAGAGTCGTACCCACCTCTTCAAATCTATTGGTTAGCGTTGCATCGGTAGGAATGTTTAACGCACCATGAGTTGAGCAGAGTTTAGTCCGAGAGAAGCGGTGCAACGGGAATGAACAGACCCGCACGGATAACATAATAATCCAACCGTCAGTTTTCTTTATAAACATTTTTATTTATTTTTTATGACAAGGACAATTTACAGGCTACCTACGTTTACAGACAATATGACAATCAACTGTGGAACGTTTTGAATAAGACTGTTATTATTGAGACATTGACCATAACCTATCGCTGTCTGTCTGTCTTTTAAACCGGAGAGTGAGAACCGACAAGGACGTGCCGCTATACGGGAACGTGTAACACGGACATCAGTGCAGCTCACCGGACCGGTAAACACGTCTCTAATAACCACCGTGGATCTATATTTTCCATTTGGAATCTTCACAGCTCTTCTCTCAGAAACATTCTCCTGGAAGAATCCGGTGACTCACCGCGAGGGAAAGGCAAGCCTCTGCATTCTAATCAGCCGCACCGGGAGAACGGAGAGGAGAACGGAACGAGCTCATTGACATTTACAGTCATACTTTTTGTGGAGCACTTCTACTTCGGTAGCTGAACCCGCACCACTCGTATCGCTGCTAGTCTGCGTCGGTCGGAGCTGGTTGCTGGCTTCATTCTCACCACCCGGAGAAGGAATAGCAGGGCGACAGACCAAGCGAGGGGATTGGGTTTTAACATAAACCAAAACCAGGGATTATTTGTATTTTTTATTTAACCTGATACCTTTCGGTAAGTGGATGTGTTTTACCCCTCCTCTGGTCCACTGTCGTAGCGCAGGTGTTTCCTATAGGATTGATATTCTCACCAGGCACCAGGCAGTCTATAAGGCGTTTCAAACGGATAACGGGAGTTTTTACCAAACCTCTCCTGTCTCTCGGTGTTGATGCAACAGCTTCTGAGACGCCACGAGCCTCGCCAGCCTAGAAGAGCTGGAACGGAATAAATAGGAGGCTTGATTCTAGTCTTGTTTTGTGTCTCGCTAGTTATGATTTCCCTTTGGATCGTTTTAAATAGGCGGATTATGCTAATTTGGTAATGCGTGTAAGAGGCTCATTTTAACGCGTTCCTATTCATAAGGGTTACTGAAATCGGGCGGCTATATAGCTATTGATTTACATGTGGCTATACATTTATCTGTTTCTTTAGTTAGAAACTGCCGAATGTGTCACAGGGAAAAAATGACATATTTATTCATACTTATGACCGTTGTCATCTACATCCTAATAACCAATTTGAATATCCTACTGAAGCGCATGTGTCAGATTTCCTATAACACACGGGTAGTTTATAGATTACATATCCATACGATCAAAAGGACAACAACACAACGCAGTATTGTGTATCATTAGCACTGCGTCTCCCCGACGCTTCTCAAGGTTACCTAATTGACAGGCTATCCCCATCCATTGTGGCAATGATTTACGCATTAGTTGTGCGTTTCATGTTGAAGGACTCAGTCACTGCATATTCACCCATAGCTAAGGATATAATTATCAAGTCAAGACGGTTCATTATGTTTAGTATATTGATATATAAATACACTTTATTAACATAAAATACTATTCACCCTCCTTTGTGTTTCAGGCAAGAGGAGCGACAGAGAGAGAGAGCACGGGAACGCATAACGGCTATTCTATCCGGTTGGAGACAGACCGGGTTACGATTATTCCTGAGATGAGCCCTAGGCGTTCAACTGAATTTAAATTAGGTGTCCACGAGCACCAGCGTTTTCTATAAGGGAAAGGAGAGCGAGAGAGAGAGAAAAGGGAATTTAAATCGGTGCTCTAGAATGACTTCTACATTCCACGATGAACGGAACTGTGTGTTTGATCCTGAATGGTAGAAATCACCCATTTTGTGTTGGAGAAATCAACAGGTCGGAGTCGGAGGCGTAAAAAACAAAATCGCTCGAAATTAAAACCCCTCTCACCGAAGGATGTATCTTTCCATTTTATTTTTCCTTCTCCTTTGGGCTCAAGCCCTGGCTTTGAAAAACTTGAATTATTCCGTTAACGAAGAGCAAGGACCGGGAACGGTTATAGGCAACATCGCTAAAGATGCTAAACTCGGTCTCGGGCAAGGAGGACAAGGGAAAAAATCAAACTTCAGAGTTCTGGAGAATTCAGCACCGCATCTCATCGATGTGGACCCGGAGAGCGGGCTGCTCTATACCAAGCAACGCATCGACAGGGAAACACTGTGTCGGCGGAACCCCAAATGTCAGCTCTCCATGGAGGTATTTGCTAACGACAAAGAGATCTGCATGATTAAGGTAGATATAGTCGACATCAATGACAACTCGCCCACGTTCCCTTCTGATCAGATTGATATTGACATTTCTGAGAACGCAGCCCCGGGCACCCGCTTCCCGCTTACTAGCGCTCATGACCCGGACGCTGGGGAGAACGGGCTAAAAACCTACCAGATCACACGAGACGACTACAATCTGTTTTCTTTGGATGTAAAATCCCGCGGGGACGGAACTAAATTTCCCGAGTTAGTTATTCAACGGCCGTTAGACCGGGAGGAACGTAACCATCACACCCTCATCCTAACCGCTACGGACGGCGGGGAGTATCCCAGATCAGGAACCATGCAGATTAATGTGAAAGTTATTGACTCTAACGATAACAGCCCTGTGTTTGAACAGCCCTCTTATGTTGTAGAAATCCCAGAAAACTCCCCACCTGGGAAAGTAGTGATAGATTTAAACGCCACAGACCCAGACGAGGGTTCCAATGGTCAGGTGGTTTATTCATTCAGCGGTTACGCCCCGGATAGAATCAGAGAACTCTTCTCCATAGATTCTAGAACGGGAGTCATAAAAATCCAAGGAGAGATTGACTACGAGGAGAACCCTATTATAGAAATAGATGTTCAGGCTAAGGATTTAGGCCCTAACCCCATCCCAGGCCACTGTAAAGTAACTGTGAATGTGATGGACAGGAATGACAACTGGCCCTCCATAGGGTTTGTGTCTGTGAGGCAGGGGGCCATTAGCGAGGCAGCCCCACCAGGCACGGTCATCGCCCTGGTCAGAGTCACGGATAAAGACTCTGGGAGGAACGGGAAGCTCCAGTGTCGAGTCTTGGGGAACGTTCCGTTTAAACTAGAGGAGAACTACGACAACTTCTACACCGTGGTGACGGACAGGCCTCTGGACAGAGAACAGCAGGACGAGTACAACGTCACCATCGTCGCCAAGGACAACGGCACGCCGCCCCTTAACTCCACCAAGTCGTTCGCGGTGAAGATTCTAGACGAGAACGATAATGTTCCGCGTTTCACCAAAGCTGTGTATCTGCTCCAGGTGCCGGAGAACAACATCCCCGGGGAGTATCTGGGTTCCGTCCTCGCTCTAGACCCGGACCTGGGCCAGAACGGAACTGTGTTCTACTCCATCCTCAACTCCAACGTGAGCGGAGGAGACGTCAACACCTTCGTGAACGTGAACGCGGCCAATGGGGCAATCTACGCCGTGAGGTCATTCAACTACGAACAAATCAAATTCTTTGATTTTAAGGTCTTGGCGAAGGATGCTGGGTCTCCTCACCTGGAGAGCAACACCACGGTCAGGGTCAGCGTCTTAGACGTTAACGACAATATCCCCGTCATCGTTCTCCCGCTGCTCCTGAACGACACGGCGGAGATCCACGTGCCACGGAACGTCGGCGTGGGTTACGTCGTCACCACGGTGAGGGCGGTCGACAACGATTACGGCGAGAGCGGGCGGTTGACCTACGAGATCTCCGACGGTAACGAGGAGCATCTGTTCGAGATGGACCCGGTGACGGGTGAGGTACGGACCGCCCACCCCTTCTGGGAGGACGTCAGCCCCATGGTGGAGCTGATCATCAGGGTGATGGACCACGGGAAGCCCACCCTCACCACCGCCGCACGCCTCATCGTCAAGGCCTACAGCGGACCGCTGCCGGGCGGCGAGCCCCACATCAACGAAGAGCATCACAACTGGGACACCTCGCTGCCTCTCATCGTCACCTTATCCATCATCTCTATGATGCTGCTGGCTGCCATGGTAACCATCGCCGTGAAGTGCAAACGGGAGAACAAGGAGATCAGGACGTACAACTGCCGCATCGCGGAGTACTCTCACCCGCAGCTGGGCAAAGGCAAGAAGAAGAAGATCAACAAGAATGACATCATGCTAGTTCAGAGCGAGGTGGAGGAACGGGACGCCATGAACGTCATGAACGTGGTGAGCTCCCCGTCGCTCGCCACCTCCCCCATGTATTTCGATTACCAGACGCGGCTGCCGCTGAGCTCGCCCAGGTCGGAGGTCATGTACCTCAAGCCCACGGCCAACAACCTGTCGGTGCCCCAGGGACAGGGCCACGGCGTCGGCTGTCACACGTCCTTCACTGGCCCGGTGACTAACACCACAGATACCCCCAGTAGCAGGATGTCCATTATACAGGTAGGAACAAGAAACCATTCAACTAGGTTTTTATTGATTTATGTGAACCTTTGTTTGTTTAGGTGACCAGGGAGAAGGAGAAGTCACGTTAAGATTCAAATTCCCTTGTTGTTGGAATGGAAATTTGTGTTTGGCTTTACATGTGTCTGACATAGCAAACAGACAGAAAGCAGGACAGCATTCGATATATATATACGACAGCATTGTGATTATCCACCATATTCCTTCCTCCTACCCCTCATCCATCTCCTCTTGCTTCAGATCTTTTCCCTCTCTACTTAATGGACTGTTGTACTCTAGTGTAGGTATAGTGTAACACGAGAGAGATAGAGATGGAAATATGGAAAGAGAGAGAGAGAGATAGAGATGGAAATATGGAAAGAGAGAGGGAGAGGGAGAGGGAGGGAGAGAGGGAGAGTTGTAGATATGGAAAGAGAGAGGGAGAGTTGTAGATATGGAAAGAGAGGGAGAGAGAGAGTTGGAGATATGGAAAGAGAGGGAGAGAGAGAGATTTGGAGATATGGAAAGAGAGAGGGAGAGTTGTAGATATGGAAAGAGAGAGAGAGAGAGAGAGTTGGAGAGTTGGAGATATGGAAAGAGAGAGGGACAGAGTGAGAGAGAAAGAGAGAGAGAGAGTTGGGGTGCATGGCGACAGGCAGGTCATGCTGCACATCGTGGAGAGGGACAGAGAGAGGGACAGAGAGAGGGACAGAGACAGAGAGAGAGAGGAGCCGGTGACATCATGACAAATCGATTCCGTTTAATATTTAGGAAGATGTATCATGTGTTGAAATCCAGACCTCTTCAACCAGACGTCACCCCACGGCCGTTTTATTACAGAATTACACTTTAATGCATCTCTCTGTGACGGTGTGATTTTGTTGTTTTGTTGTTGTTGTGTTGTTGTTGTTTAGACAATATCGCGATGTTATTTCTTTTGCACTGGTTGGCTGTGTCTTGTACCAAAAACTCCAGTATTTTTCCTTCATAGCTTGTTCTCTATCTTCTTTTTTTAACGAGGGAGACCATTTGTTTCCTCGTCCTCTCTCTTGTCCCTCGGCAGCAGACATAATGTTGAGCAATATGTTTGGAACATCAAATCGCAAATATTAAAAAAATTTTTGAATACATGTAGAATAGTGAGAATCGCAGTACGTATGGCATCAACACACAGTACGTATGGCATCAACACCCAGTACGTATGGCATCAACACACAGTACGTATGGCATCAACACACAGTACGTATGGCATCAACACACAGTACGTATGGCATCAACACACAGTACGTATGGCATCAACACACAGTACGTATGGCATCAACACACAGTACGTATGGCATCAACACACAGTACGTATGGCATCAACACACAGTACGTATGGCATCAACACACAGTACGTATGGCATCAACACACAGTACGTATGGCATCAACACACAGTACGTATGGCATCAACACACAGTACGTATGGCATCAACACACAGTACGTATGGCATCAACACACAGTACGTATGGCATCAACACACAGTACGTATGGCATCAACACACAGTACGTATGGCATCAACACCCAATACAATATGTATGGCATGGACACACAGTACGTATGGCATCAACACCCAATACAATACATATGGCATCAACACACAATACAATACATATGGCATCGACACACAATACAGTACGTATGGCATCGACACACAATACAGTACGTATGGCATCGACACACAATACAATACATATGGCATCAACACCCAATACAATACATATGGCATCGACACACAATACAGTACGTATGGCATCAACACACAATACAATACATATGGCATCAACACCCAATACAATACATATGGCATCGACACACAATACAGTACATATGGCATCAACACCCAATACAATACATATGGCATCAACACCCAATACAATACATATGGCATCAACACACAATACAATACATATGGCATCGACACACAATACAGTACGTATGGCATCAACACACAATACAATACATATGGCATCAACACACAGTACGTATGGCATCAACACCCAATACAATACATATGGCATCAACACACAATACAATACATATGGCATCGACACACAATACAGTACGTATGGCATCGACACACAATACAGTACGTATGGCATCGACACACAATACAATACATATGGCATCAACACCCAATACAATACATATGGCATCGACACACAATACAGTACATATGGCATCGACACCCAATACAATACATATGGCATCGACACCCAATACAATACATATGGCATCGACACCCAATACAATACATATGGCATCAACACCCAATACAATACATATGGCATCGACACCCAATACAATACGTATGGCATCAACACCCAATACAATACATATGGCATCAACACCCAATACAATACATATGGCATGGACACACAGTACGTATGGCATAGACACACAGTACATATGGCATGCACACACAGTACGTATGGCATGGACACACAGGTGTGGTGTTGATATTGTGTTGTGAGGTCCCTGGTAATTCCCAGCCCTAAACATCTCTGTGGGAGGAAAGACAAACGGCTAGTATGTGATGGAAGTTATTATTGAGAGGGAATGTTTTAACCATGACAACATACCAGAGGTTCTCAACAACATACTGGTTATGAACCTGTTGACTGAGGGCCTACTCTATAGATACTCTATAGATACTCTATAGATACTTCATGTATTTTTTTTACATCACAAATCATGCTCCAATACTTATGGTTAAAATGTCCTGGTGCAAAAATAATGTTCTCTAAAACAGCCTGTTTTTACCTGTAATGAAAGGGCTCAACATTTTACTAGGAAAGTCAATGAATCAGTTAAGAACAAATTATTATTTACAAGGATGGCCTGGGAACAGTGGGTTTAACTGCCTTGTTCAGGGGCAGAACGACAGATTTTGACCTTGTCAGCTCGGGGATTTGATCTAGCAAACTTTCGGTTACTGGCCCAACGCTCGAACCACTAGGCTACCTGCCTCCTCTACACTCTAACCACTAGGCTACCTGCCTCCTCTACACTCTAACCACTAGGCTACCTGCCTCCTCTACACTCTAACCACTAGGCTACCTGCCTCCTCTACACTCTAACCACTAGGCTACCTGCCTCCTCTACACTCTAACCACTAGGCTACCTGCCTCCTCTACACTCTAACCACTAGGCTACCTGCCACCTCTACACTCTAACCACTAGGCTACCTGCCTCCTCTACACTCTAACCAGTAGACTACCTGCCTCCTCTACACTCTAACCACTAGGCTACCTGCCTCCTCTACACTCTAACCACTAGGCTACCTGCCTCCTCTACACTCTAACCACTAGGCTACCTGCCTCCTCTACACTCTAACCACTAGGCTACCTGCCTCCTCTACACTCTAACCACTAGGCTACCTGCCTCCTCTACACTCTAACCACTAGGCTACCTGCCTCCTCTACACTCTAACCACTAGGCTACCTGCCTCCTCTACACTCTAACCACTAGGCTACCTGCCAACATCACGTCTATATTCAAACTTCCAGGGTTTTTAATGCATCGTGCTTGTTTTTGCCACATCCAGAGTGTGGTTATGGGTGGAGAACGGAGCACTTCTTTTCAGATATACATGAGTGTTCCATATTACCCATAGTGTTCAATATTACCCATGTGTTCCATATTACCCATAGTGTTCCATATTACCCATAGTGTTCCATATTACCCATAGTGTTCCATATTACCCATAGTGTTCAATATTACCCATAGTGTTCCATATTACCCATAGTGTTCCATATTACCCATAGTGTTCCATATTACCCATAGTGTTCCATATTACCCATAGTGTTCCATATTACCCATAGTGTTCCATATTACCCATAGTGTTCCATATTACCCATAGTGTTCCATATTAATAACTGTTCTATCTGGGTTCTAACTGATATATTATTGGGTTCTAATTGATATATTATTGGGTTCTAATTGATATATTATTGGGTTCTAATTGATATATTATTGGGTTCTAATTGATATATTATTGGGTTCTAATTGATATATTATTGGGTTCTAATAGATATATTATTGGGTTCTAACTGATATATTATTGGGTTCTAATTGATATATTATTGGGTTCTAATTGATATATTATTGGGTTCTAATTGATATATTATTGGATTCTATCTGATAGATTATTGGGTTCTATCTGATATATTATTGGGTTCTATCTGATATATCATTGATTTGTAACTGTATAAACCCACTGTATGTCAACTAACCCCTCCCTGAGAAGACTTGGAAGTCCATCAGCTTAGTCTTTATCCATGTGTAATCTACAGGGTCTCATAGTTCTACCTGTTGTACTACTACAGTGTCTTAATCAGGACTTTAACCTCGTCTGACATGTCTTTAAACAGGCTTAGTGCCACAGACAGAGAGAGACACACTGGAGGGATGAGGCAGTTGTCGGGGGGGGGGGGGGGGGGGGGGGCTAAGCCAAATCACCCCCTCAGTCCTCACAAAGAGGGTTTAACTGGGAACAGAGAAGAGCAGAGATTTCCAGGAAAATACACAGCAGTAGTATCTGTAGTCTGTAGCATGTGGCTAGCTGGGGGCTCACAGCAGTAGTATCTGTAGCTTGTAGCATGTGGCTAGCTGGGGGCTCACAGCAGGTGTATCTGTAGTCTGTAGCATGTGGCTAGCTGGGGGCTCACAGCAGTAGTATCTGTAGTCTGTAGCATGTGGCTAGCTGGGGGCTCACAGCAGTAGTATCTGTAGTCTGTAGCATGTGGCTAGCTGGGGGCTCACAGCAGTAGTATCTGTAGTCTGTAGCATGTGGCTAGCTGGGGGCTCACAGCAGTAGTATCTGTAGTCTGTAGCATGTGGCTAGCTGGGGGCTCACAGCAGTAGTATTTGTAGTCTGTAGCATGTGGCTAGCTGGGGGCTCACAGCAGTAGTATCTGTCGCATGTAGCATGTGGCTAGCTGGGGGCTCACAGCAGTAGTATCTGTAGCATGTGGCTAGCTGGCGTCTCAGGTCATTTTCAGTTCGGTGTCAATGACTTAGGTCATTTCTGGAGTTTCTAACCAACGTTCATTTCTATTCTGGTGGACTGACTGAGGTCGGATCATTGTGATGGTTGGTGAGGTGTTCCCATGCAGAGCCACCGCTGCCTGTTAGCCCCTCTCAGGATATCCGACATGGCCTCTATTGTGAGGCAGCTGCAGGTCAAAGGTGACTCAGAAACCGTTGGTGCTTTCTAAAGGGGGAGGGGTTTCTAGAGAGAGAGAGAGCGAGAGAGAGAGAGAGCGAGAGAGCGAGAGAGAGAGAGAGAGAGAGCGAGAGAGAGAGAGAGCGAGAGAGAGAGAGAGAGAGAGAGAGAGAGAGAGAGAGAGAGAGAGAGAGAGAGAGAGAGAGAGAGAGAGAGAGAGAGAGAGAGAGCGAGAGAGAGAGAGAGAGAGAGCGAGAGAGCGAGAGCGAGAGAGCGAGAGCGAGAGAGCGAGAGAGAGAGAGAGAGAGAGAGAGAGAGAGAGAGAGAGAGAGAGAGAGAGAGAATATCAGCTTTCATCTGAGGACATTATTTTAAGGACTTTATTGGCATGGGAAACTTGTGTTAACATTGTAGATAATAGATAATAAAGAAAAGTGAATTTAACAACAAAAATGAACAGTAAACATTACACATACAGAAGTTTCAAAAGTATAAAGACATTACAAATGTCATATTATATATATATACAGTGTTCTAACAATGTACAAATGGTTCAAGTACAAAAGGAAAATAAATGAACATAAATATAGGTTGTATTTACAATGGTGTTTGTTCTTCACTGGTTGCCCTTTTCTCGTGGCAACAGGTCACAAATCTTGCTGCTGTGATGGCACACTGTGGTATTTCACCCAGTAGATATGGGAGTTTATTGGGTTGGTTTTCAAATTCTCTCTCTCTCTCTCTCGCTCTCTCTCTCTCTCTCTCTCTCTCTCTCTCTCTCTCTCTCTGTGTGTCTCTGTGTCTGTGTGTGTGGACAGTAACCTGAAGCTAGTCAGAGCAGAGTGGTGTGGTAGAAACATCAGGAAACAAAGACAGAATCCCTCCTCTATTGATCCAGAGCCACTCTGCCTGTCTGTCACTACAGCCTGGTGGGGAGGGAGGAGGAGGAGGTGGGGAGGGAGGAGGAGGTGGGGAGGGAGGAGGAGGTGGGGAGGGAGGAGGAGGTGGGGAGGGAGGAGGAGTTAGGGAATAAAATACACAAAGAAAGAAGTAATATCCTGTCCATCGCACGTCTGCACAAGGACATCTTAAGTTGCTCTCTCCCTCTCTTCCTCCTCTCTCCTTTTCTACCTTCCCTTCTTCCATGCCTCTTTCTCTCTGTCCCTCCTTGACCGAGCGTGCTGCCCCTACAGCTCTACAGGATACCAGACCCAGTCAGTACTAACTCAGCCCTCCACAGTACTACAAGACCCAGTCAGTACTAACTCAACCCTCCACAGTACCTCAAGACCCAGTCAGTACTAACTCAACCCTCCACAGTACTACAAGACCCAGTCAGTACTAACTCAACCCTCCACAGTACTACAAGACCCAGTCAGTACTATCTCAACCCTCCACAGTACTACAAGACCCAGTCAGTACTACCTCAACCCTCCACAGTACTACAGCTCTACAGGATACCAGACCCAGTCAGTACTACCTCAACCCTCCACAGTACTACAACTCCACACGACTACAAGACCCAATCAGTACTACCTCAACCCTCCACAGTACTACAGCTCTACAGGATACCTGACCCAGTCAGTACTACCTCAACCCTCCACAGTACTACAGCTCTACAGGATACCTGACCCAGTCAGTACTACCTCAACCCTCCACAGTACTACAGCTCTACAGGATACCAGACCCAGTCAGTACTACCTCAACCCTCCACAGTACTACAGCTCTACAGGATACCAGACCCAGTCAGTACTACCTCAACCCTCCACAGTACTACAGCTCTACAGGATACCAGACCCAGTCAGTACTACCTCAACCCTCCACAGTACTACAGCTCTACAGGATACAAGACCCAGTCAGTACTAACTCAACCCTCCACAGTACTACAAGACCCAGTCAGTACTAACTCAACCCTCCACAGTACTACAGCTCTACAGGATACCAGACCCAGTCAGTACTACCTCAACCCTCCACAGTACTACAGCTCTACAGGATACCAGACCCAGTCAGTACTACCTCAACCCTCCACAGTACTACAGCTCTACAGGATACCAGACCCAGTCAGTACTACCTCAACCCTCCACAGTACTACAAGACCCAGTCAGTACTACCTCAACCCTCCACAGTACTACAGCTCTACAGGATACCAGACCCAGTCAGTACTACCTCAACCCTCCACAGTACTACAGCTCTACAGGATACCAGACCCAGTCAGTACTACCTCAACCCTCCACAGTACTACAAGACCCAGTCAGTACTACCTCAACCCTCCACAGTACTACAAGACCCAGTCAGTACTACCTCAACCCTCCACAGTACTACAGCTCTACAGGATACCAGACCCAGTCAGTACTACCTCAACCCTCCACAGTACTACAGCTCTACAGGATACCAGACCCAGTCAGTACTACCTCAACCCTCCACAGTACTACAACTCTACAGGATACCAGACCCCGTCAGTCGAGTGCAATAAAAAGCCCCAAAAAGCCCCTAATTTCATTAGTGTGGGACAGGAGAAATCCCATGCTTGAATGTGGATGATGGAGCAGGGTAATGATGACTAATTCATCTTAAGGCATTGAAGGGTATTACTTAGTGTGTAATCAAGGTTAAAGCCAATCCGGTATGGTGTTCCTTCCTCAAAGCCTAGAGACAGGATTTGGTCATTCAAAGTACAGCACTGAGGCAGTTGAGCCTTGGCTGTCTCTGCAGCGATTGTGAGGATTTTCTACCCAGGTTGCACTGGGGGCCTAATGGAGGTAGCGTGTGGCCAGGATATCGGCTCACGGTTGGCGGGAGGCGGAGGAGGAGGAGGAGGAAGAGGAGGAGGTAGAAGAGGAGGAGGAGGTAGAATAGGAGGAGGAGGAAGAGGAGGAGGTAGAATAGGAGGAGGAAGAAGAGGAGGAGGTAGAAGAGGAGGAAGAGGAAGCAGCGAAAGGCTTAGAGCACTAACTGGATTATTTAATGATTGCATTCTAAATGGTACCCTATTCCCTACATAGTGCACTACTTTAGACTAGAGCCCTATAGAACCCTATTCCCTACATAGTGCACTACTTTAGACAAGAGCCCTATATAACCCTATTCCCTATATAGTGCACTACTTTAGACCAGAGCCCTATTCTCTACATAGTGCACTACTTTAGACCAGAGCCCTATTCCCTATATAGTGCACTACTTTAGACCAGAGCCCTATTCCCTACATAGTGCACTACTTTAGACCAGAGCCCTATTCCCTACATAGTGCACTACTTTAGACCAGAGCCCTATTCCCTACATAGTGCACTACTTTAGACCAGAGCCCTATTCCCTATATAGTGCACTACTTTAGACCAGAGCCCTATTCCCTATATAGTGCACTACTTTAGACCAGAGCCCTATTCCCTATATAGTGCACTACTTTAGACCAGAGCCCTATATAACCCTATTCCCTATATAGTGCACTACTTTAGACCAGAGCCCTATTCTCTACATAGTGCACTACTTTAGACCAGAGCCCTATTCCCTACATAGTGCACTACTTTAGACCAGAGCCCTATTCCCTACATGGTGCACTACTTTAGACCAGAGCCCTATTCCCTATATAGTGCACTACTTTAGACCAGAGCCCTATTCCCTACATGCTATCTGTCTTGCTGAGAAGCTGCTGTGCAGGAATAAACAGCCAACCCCAATACAGTGGCAGGGTTGAAGTGGTTGAAGACTCAGACTGGGCTGATGGCTGTAATGGCTATAAAATCAGCCTGTAGGTGGCGACAGTCTGCCATAACGTGGAGCAGCACCTCATCAGAGGGGAGAGAAGAGGCTCCGTCATCAAGATGTCAAGTCAGACCACACTGTTCAACTGACAGTGAAACAACAGGAGTTTCCGTTTGATTATAAACCATGTGACTAATGATGAGGGCCGTCCAGATGGTTGTGGTGTGAATCAGGTCCATTCTGATCAGGGAAAGAGGGAGATTCCAGGCGTGTGATTTAGGCCCAGACCTCTCTCTCTCCCTCTCTCTCTCTCTCTCTCTTCTCTCTCTCTCTCTCTCTCTCTCTC